>NC_136504.1:17473456-17583456 GCF_053919585.1 Euprymna scolopes | reverse complement strand
GTGTCATCAGTAAATATATCTATCTTGGACACAATTGCATCAGCAATATCGATTATGTAAATCACATACAATAATGGATCGACCTCTGGGGTACACCCACATTAATATCATGTGGTTTAGAAGTATGACCATTGAGGATGGATCTTTCTTTTAGCTAAGAAAGATCTGATTATATAAATCTTCGTTCAGTAATACAATACAAATTAATTTTCATGAGAAGATCATGTAAAAAACTTTGGATATATCAAATGCTACCGCTCTAGCTTTACCAGATTTATCCAATGTATGGTATATGTGTTCAGAGATGACCATTCAGATATTTGTAGTGGAATGAGCTTATTTATATACATATATACTGTATTACAATATTTTGTTTATAGACACTAGTGATAGGGACTGACCAATCAAATGGAGTCACACTCTGCTAGCAACCAATCAGAAACCGGAATCACTCAATAAAACATACTGGATATTTGAGAATTCCCACACATAATTTTTCATATCCACGCAAGAAGAAATCTTGCTCTTCATCTACAAACTTTAACAGTTCAAGACTTATACAGATTAGCTACCCACCAAAAACTCTTCTAAAATGAAACTTGGCTTTTATTTAAAAATGTTGCACATTCTCTTTGTTAGACATGAAATGATGTTTAGTTGCAGAGAAATTCAAACAAACAAAAGATATACATACATTTTTATTGCTTGAGAAAGTCAATTTTTTCCTGTCTATTTCTCTTAATTCTAGGGTAATAATTCCTTCAGATATGGTGTGCATTTTTATTTATGATGACACCATGGCATTGAAGACAGTACTGCCAACATTTTGCCTTAAATCCAACGCTGAAGTATGGCTTCTCCTTGAATTTTTTTGTTTGGGTAAAACTTAATTGATAGAAATGTTTTCCCCATGTTTATTTGAAAATTTCATCATTCACAGCTTTTATGAACAACTAAAACAATAACCATCGCAGAGCGAGTAAAGCGAATTTCTTAAACAGCTTTGCACCACTTTCATGTCCTATTACGAAGATAAAAATCAAAATAAAATGATACTAAACCTTATATCTAGAATCCTTACTTCAATTTTTTATCAATAGATTTGGTTATCTTCAAGTTTTTCACCCAGTATTAACAAAGGCTTTTTGTACGAAACTGTCAGCTGCAAAACGAACCAATTTTTTTTTTTCATTTTTGGGATCAAATTATAAGGAAAGGAAAAAAAAAGAAGTGTAAGCCATGTTTAGTTTCATAAAAGTTTCAGATGGTTCGTTGTTTTAAACAAGTCTTGAGAGGTGACTGGTTTGCAGTAGACAGAACAGTTTCCGATGGTTCATTGTTTTAAACAAGTCTTGAGAGTGACTGGTTTGCAGTAGACAGTTCCACAGAGCAAAATATTCTTACCGTGCCGAGACGGGGGGGGGGGGACATGTGAAATTGCTCCAGAAAAGGTTTAATATTTATGAAGCAATTCTGGTTTCTGATTGGTTGGTAGCAGCACGTGAATTAATTTGATTCGTCAGTTCCTAGCAGCATCGTTTATAAATAGAATCGTCCGACTGTGTGGGATCATACCCCATTACAAGTCCAAAATATTGCAACAAAATTGGATTATCAATTTTTTTATTTTTTGTTTCCTTATTTTACAAAATAAAATTTGACTCCCTCCTCTCAAAATAAAAGTTCATTTTGTAGCTGGCAGTTTCATACAAAAAGCTTTTGTCAACACGTGGTGGAGAAACTTGAAGATAACCCATGATTTTAATTGAAGAAAATATCTTGAGCATAAAGGAGGCTTAAGAAAAAATTAAAATCCAAGGCAATCTTTTTAAATTGGTGTTTAATGATTATGGATCAAGTTCAAAACAAATCTGAAATATTTTAATTTTCAAATGCAATGTTGTACCATATTATGCTGTAAAACCTCTTAAAAAAAAATTTATTGCTTGATCTCTAACACCTATTGTTAAAATTTTACAAAAATTATATACATCTAAATTTTTACAAAGGACTTCTATCAAGTTTTAATAAGCAAATTAAACTAAATATAGCCAACACTATGACCCCTTATACATAGAACCTGTGTTCCACAATTCATAATGATCAATACATTAGTCTAGAAATGAATCTTTTCCATAGAAATATATAAACATATACACATAACAGGGCAACAACATGGCTGTACCAGTAACAAACAATTTATTTCAGTACGCATGTGCAAAATGAATGCCGAGGCTCCAAATGAATAAACATTATGTCCCCTCCCTTTACTTAAAAAAATCACCAAAAATCAGGAAATTAACCAATTTTAATGAAATTTTCAGTATTTATCAAATAATGATCACGGAATATAATGTACTCATTATTTTTATTTAAATCTTCGTAGAAATGTATTATTTTGTTTAAACAAAAAATACATTTACTAAAGTTATGGTTTTCTGTAATAAAAAAAAAATTACAGGAATTTATTTTTGTTTTTTTATGAAAATAAAGCATCGTAAAATATAACAATTGAAAAATAATTATTCAATTTTTACAGGAACATTAGGATAAAAGCCCCTAAAGTCTGTATTAATAAATTTGATATAACTTGCGGAAAAATTAATTTCTCGAACTACCGATATTATCATTGAATTATGCATTGTTTATTTAATATTTTTACACAAAAAAATTATAATTGCAAAAAATATTTCTACATATTTTTTTTTGCATTACAGGTTTCGCATAATTTTTATATGTAAGATTCTAATATTTTCCTTGCTTAAATGAATGTGAAACTTTTGGTGTAACAATTTTTATATAATTTTGAAAAATAAAACTTTTTTTTTTATTTAAAAGCAGGAAAATAGAAAAATAATTAAATTAAAAAATGGTAAAAATTAGACAAAACGTCTATGATAGGAATGTACATTTCACATCTGAGAGAGAGAGAGAGAGAAACAGAAAAACAGCACCCCCTACCTCCCTTTAACTGCGTCATTTTCAGACAGCCTTACAACTGTCTGAAGTTTTGGGCTTCCATATAATACATGTGACGAGAATTTTGTTCTTTCGGTTGAATGAAGCGAGAATCTCTCGCTTTTGAAAGCTAATCAAGCTATATTTTTGTACAAATAAAGTGTTTTTTTTTTTTTTTTAAATTTAATTCAATATCTTAGGACTTTACTAATCATCTTTGAAATAGACCCAGAAAACTATTTATCTTTCAAAGGATTTTTACAATGAACTTCAAAATTTAGCTGAATTAGTTAGCTTGACGTGAAAACATTTTTTGTAACATTTTTTTTCATGTGTACAAATATTTTTTTCCTTTTTGGAAATTAATTTTAGTCTTTAATCTTTCGAATACAATCAAAAAGTGGTTGGAAACCTACAAAAAGATTATGATAAATCAGCTTTGAAAACTGTCCCCCTATTTTTATCCCACCATTTTTGCCTGTATCTATTTGTTACTGGTTGGTACATTTATTGAATAAAAGTTAAATAAATAAAAAAATATTTGTTATTGAGATTCTAAGAATTTAAAACTATAAATGATAAGGCACATTATTTGTAGCGTGTTGCAAGTATCGTTTTAAAAGTAAAAATAAAAATTATTTGATATAAAAATGTATAGAAATTCTAAAACTACAACTATTTGAGGATCGGTAATGCTCTCAGTTCTCGCCCCTAGACCAGTCAATTATCTCCCTTGTAATCAGGTAAATCATCTAAATTATGCTAGCTCCTTTTATTTTTAATAAAAATTAAAATGTTTGTTATAGAATTGCCACTGAGATCTTAGAGTTTATATATTAAAAAAAAACAAAAAAAAAAAACAGAAGGAAATATTTTTAAAAGTCAGAATACAATATTTTTATCACCGAAAATTAAATTCTCTTTATTTAAAAAAACCCAAAAAACAAACTTAATACATGCTATAAGTGATATTAAAAAAACAACAAAATTGAACCATATTGACTTTTGGCTAGCAACAAAGTGTAGTATCTGTTCAGATACTACATTTCACCTTTTCTGACCTCAGTCAGTTGAGGAGAAACTCTTCATGACTGAGACAAATTTTTTTTTTGTTCCTATCCAGAGTGCCCCTTTTTGGGGAGCTGGATTTTCCGCACATTAAAAATCAACCCTCTGCCCTTGTGGGGAGGCAACTAAATAGAACATTAAACTATATTAAAGTGTAATAGTTTTGAGACGTAACTGTATGTTAGGTACGGGAAACATGAATGCCGATGCTCAAAATGTATAAACATTTTGACCCCCTCCCTTTACTAAAAAAAAAAAAAAAAATCATTTAATGAAATTTTCAGTCTTTATCAAATAATGATCACGGAATATAATGAAACCATTATTTTTATTTAAATCTTAGTGGAAATGTATTATTTTGTTTAAACAGAAAATACCTTTACTAAAGTTATGGTTTTCTGTAGTAAAAAAAAAAAAAAAATTACAGGAATTTATTTTTGTTTTTTTATAAAAATAAAGCATCCTAAAATATAACAATTAAAACAAAAAATATTTAATTTTTACAGGAACATTACAATAAAATCTACATTATTAACGATTACTACAATATTATCCCATGATTACTGTACACGCAATAACTATTATCCCCGAGTGGCCTCCGGGCCTTGATAAGTGGCGACTACCATGTAAAAAAAAAAGAAAAAAAGCCCTTCAAGTCTGTATTAATGAATTCGATATAACTCGAGGAAAAATTAATTTCTCGAACTACCGATATTATCATTGAATTAAGCATTGTTTATTTACTATTTTCACACAAAAAATTTATAATAGCAAAAATTATTTCTACATTTTGTTTTTTTTTAAATTACAGGTTCTGCATAATTTTTATGTGTAAGATTTTAATATTTTCCTTGCTCCCAAGAATGTGAAACTTTCAGTGTAACAATTTTTATATAATATTGGCCAATAATTAAAAACAGGAACATAGAAAAATAATTAAATTAAAAAATGGTAAAATTATACAAACGTTTACAATAAAAATGTACGGATGCACGTCTGGTGTGGGAAAAAAAGAAACCCAGTACCCCACACCTCCTTCCTTTTAATTACATGACGTCATTCTCAGACAGCTTTTCGACGGTCTCAGATTTTGGGCCTCCGTATATTCCGTATTTCCAAAAGTACGGTTTGTTGCGCTTTTGCGAATGGCAAAAACACTCGGTTTTGGGGCTAATTCATCTATTTTTTGTGGAAACAAGATGTTTTTTTTTTGTTTTTTTTAAAATTTAATTCAATATCTTAGGATTTTATTTTACTAATTATATTTGAAATAGACACAGAAAACTAATATTTATATCTAAACGGATTTTTACAATGAATACATTTAACTTCAAAATTTAGCTGAATTGGTTAACTCGCCGCGAAAACATTTTTCATAACTTTATTTTTCACGTGTACAAATATTTCTTTTTCCTTTTGGAAATTAAGTTTAGTCTTTAATCTTTCTAATAGAATCAAAAAGTAGTCGGAAACCTACAAAAAAAATTATGATAAATCGGCTTTCAAAACTATGTCCCCCTATCCGTAATCGTTTATTTTTGCCCATACCTACTATATGTATTTCCTACCGATAAATGAACTTACAGTCATAGTCAAGATTATTTGCTCTTTTTTAGTTTTGGTTTCTGCTCTGCATATGAGACGACAGTGACAAGCAAGGTATGGTCCTTTCTGATTAATGATTATCTTCCTCTTAGATAACGTGAAAGCCCCTCCTTCTTTTTTCATATTAAGTATGGCTTTCTTGTGTATTTGATCTTGTCAAATTATCTAATCAGAAACCAGAAATCAAAAAGAGCAGACAATCTTACTACTCATGGCCTGTGGGTACTTCTGTTATAATAGCAAAATCTGAGTAAAAAAAAAGAAAAAAAAGTTATTTACTAAATTGTCATATCGCAATTAGTTAAATATTACTGCAATATTACATGAAACATGTACTTTCACGCTTTCATAAATCAGTGAGATCCACCATTTAGACGAACTGCAGTTACTTCCCCTGACTTCATGCTGTGTATTTATGTATAAACGTGAAATTTATGTTGAAAACTATTTTCATATTAGAAAAATTTATTCTTTAATGTAATATTTTTTTTTAATAAAAAATAACATCATATAAAAGAATAAAGTTTTTCCAATCATGTTGTAAATTTAATAATAGCCTGTAAAGGCAGAATGAACATTTAAATGAAAAAAAAATTATTTTAATAATTTTTTTTTTTTTTTTTTTGTACTTGCTACACAGGATTGAACTCTTAACTTTTTCAATGAAATGTTAAGAGATTTGTACTGAAAATAATGTTATGTGCGCATGATATTTAATGTTGTACTACAAAAAAGAAAAAAAAATGATTTTTAATGCTGTACTACTTAGAGGTATGCTCGTTAAAAATTCTAAAAAAACAAAAAACAAACAAAAATCTTTGATTGGAACAACTGTTGATGAACTTAGTTACAGTTATGTAGTGAAATAAGTATGATGACCCGGATGTAAATGTTAGGACTGGTAAGAGTTAGTTCCCTTTAACTGCGATGTTTTTCAAAGTTACTTAATAGATTTTAACAAAAAGATTATTCACTTTGTGTGGTATGGAAATACAAACATAGCTTATGGTCAGTCTTCTTTCAGGTGATATGAGACATTGTAACTAGAACAACATTTAGCTTTCATCAATTCATGGCAAGACAGTAAATATTCCTGTCATTTATTAACCATTCCCTTCTTTTGTAGATAGTTCATAAAACAAGTTTAGAGATAAACAATATAACACAGGTGTACCTTTTTTTTTTTTTTTTGCTGTGATGTGCAAAATAATTGGATGGGCTCTTTATTTTTCATTGACGATAAATTATACACTTTCAAAAAATTATCTTCAGGTTTATTGACAAAATCATAGCATAACATAACACATTTAATATTGTTGAAATAAGACAAAATAAATTGCATCTGACAACTGAAGCAGGCGACACTCATGATGGGGGGAAAACATGAAATGGAAGACAAAAATAGCAATGCAAGAAGACAAAAAAAAAAAGTTTAAAAACCAAAATTTAAATTAAAAAAGTACAAAACAAAAACAGATATAGACTGAAAAAGATGGACGAACATGATAGACACATAAGTTTTCATGGATTTAAAAAAGCATTTAAATTCAATTTCTAGACTGGAAGAATGTATTATTTCTATAATTTTCTGAAGCGAAGCATCCTTCTGTATTAAGTGAAACAAAGAAAAAGACTGATTAATTTGCCTTGTGCCAGACTTGAATGAAAGTTGTTTTAAACATGCACAAACATGCACACAGAAATCTTCACTTGTGAAACTTGATTTGAATGCCTTTTTTAAATGCATTAACAAATATTAAACTCTACTTTATTGAGCAATGAATGAGATTTGCAAATAGGAATAGAATTTGCATAGATAGATTTTCTGATACACTATACACGAGTTATTTTGTTTGCATCGACAGGTCGAGGTTTGTGTCTTTGTGACCTCCACATCATTTAATTCATTATTTAGCCCTAAATAATATATATATATATATATATATATATATATATATATATATATATAAGAACAAGTAGTTAATAAAACATGTTAAAAAACACTTTGAAAAAGAGTTAAAAACATATTTAATTTTAAAGAGGAAACACTAAATAAGTGGATAGTCCTTAATCCGCGAAGTTTCGAAGAAATACTTTCCTTCTCATCAGAGGGTAGGATTTAGCAAAATGCGGGATCGGATTTTATATATTGGATATATATATATATATATATATATATATATCATGGTTGAATCATAGTTTTCAAGATGTAAATCCACTAAAAGAATAAGTAGAGCATAATTATAGTATGTTAATTATACAAACAACATTGGCTGTATATGTGCATACATGTTTCTGCTGCAACTCAGTTTCATCTTTTAAAAACCAAACTTAAATCTCTTCTTTAAGTTTGGTTTTAAAAGTAGATAAGGCCTGATAAAGTTATCTCTCTAAATGAGATATAAACAAACATACTATATATATATATATATATATATATATATATATATATACACACACACAGATTACAATCAAGGCAATTTTAAATAACCTAAAGGAGATATAAGAGTATGAATTATCTCTTCTACATTTGAGTATTTTTCATCTCTCTGTCATTTGCACATTATTTTTTTAATTAAAAAATTTAAACGAAAATCACATTAATGAATCCTAGACTATGCTGCGTTGTTACAACTAGAATATATATATATATATATATATATATATATATATATATATATATTTAAAGTGATGGTTGTGTAGTCCCAACGAGAGAAAAAATGTATATTTAAAAGAGTGTAGCCATCAACAATTGTGGGTTTTTTTTAAAGGTTTTCATCATATTTTTATTTTAAAATATTGTATATATATCTTCTCCTACCCATTCTTCATCCCACCCGTGTGCGTGTGGGTGCGTGTACGTATGTCTGAATTCAGACATACGTACACGCACCCACACGCACACGGGTGGGATGAAGAATGGGTAGGAGAAGATATATATACAATATTTTAAAATAAAAATATGATGAAAACCTTTAAAAAAAACCCACAATTGTTGATGGCTACACTCTTTTAAATATATATATATATATATATATATATATATATATATATAGTTAGAGAGGGAGAGAAAGAAATGTGGTATGGTAAAATGATTTCTATGGTGAAATCAGTAAGGGGAAAGTTAGGATGCTGAACAGCAGACCAAGTAACAATAGCAAGCGGCAAATACATTCAGCATCCTCATCGCTGACAAAAGATGAACAACATAAATAAAACGAAGTGGATACATTCAACAGATAGTAAAGTGTGGATTTCTATGACTTTACAATAACAAAGATTGACACCATTCTGCATACAAACAAGCAAGACAACTACATGCAAACAAATACAGAATTACAAAATAACAAATAGCTGAAAAAGATACCCCCCCCCATGATATGTAACTAGGTCGTCAGAAAAAAAACAACATCTTTCTTTCATTACTACAAGGAACAGTTTCAGAATTCCAATCCAAATATGAATACTTATAATTAGTAATAGTTACATAGATGTGAATTGTATAAAGATATTTGTTTGATCGTTTTATTTTATGGCATATCAACCCTTTTCGTGTTATTTAATACTGAATCTGGTGATTTATTTATTGCGGACTATTATCCTCATCTTTCTTAGATGTTTTTCACAACATTTCGGACAACTATTCCTCTGCCTTTCCTCAGGTGGTATTATTTTTTTGTTAATTAAAATTATGGATGGCAGTAATTGCTGAGAATACAGTTAGGAGATTTGGAGTTCTTATCCGTCGTGGTTACCACCTGATGAAGGCCAGAGGAATAGTTGGTCGAAACGTCGTGAAGCAACAACTAATAAAGATGAGAATAATAGTCCGCCATAAATAAATTAAATAAATAATACTCATTTCAATAATGAATTCCAATTAAATAATATATGAATCTTGTCATTTTAGTAACAGTTTTCTTTTTGTTTCAAGTTCTTAATATTTCCAAAGATTTATTCATGGTGTTTGGTTTGGCTAGTTTGTTTTATGGCATACCGATCCTTTTTATATTATTTAGTACTGATTCCAGTCATTTTTGTAAAACTTTTTTATGCTTCAAGTTCTTTAAAGTTTCAAATATTTATTTATGGTGTTTCGTTTGGTTGTTTTGTAGAGGAAAATTATTATTTTTGCTTTTGGATTTTCAGAACATCATCGAGTTCTGCATCATGAAAGGAAAGAAACAACATGAACGTTTGATGCATTTTAGGTCAAGAAACTGATACCTTCAGATGAGCTGATCTGATAGTATCAGATGTATAAAGAGAAGTTGCATAAATCTAAACAAAAAAAAACTACACATGTAATTGTTCCGTCATGAGAGACAATAGCCAGCCTCTGAAAAAGTGGCTGTATAACATTTTACTAGCGAAACAAGGGTGACACAATCTATCGAACTGTTTAAGTTTGGTGGTAAGTAGAAATTTGAGATGATCAGGTGCAATGCTGGGGCAAGCGGAGAGAGAGCTTTGTGCTAGTTCTAAGTTTTCCTTAATTATGACTAGTTGTTCTATCACAGTTTAAGAGTCCAGACTACCTTACTGTATCATCCATACTTAGTATGAGAAAAGATGAATTCATTTTTCTTAACAGTATTATTAGAGAAAGTGATTTTTACAGTTAATTCTTGAATTCACAAATGTCGCTCAACAAATTTATTTATTTATTTTAACTCGCGTTCACCTCTAACAAGGCATATCGCCACTTGAACGTAAGGGACTAATATTTGGGCCCCTGCCTAGGAAAGATTAACAATATGTTGGTTTACATTACATTTAAACTTTTGCATATCAGTACAGCCAGGGAAGCAGGTAGCAAGAAGGGAATTTCAAAGTCTAGCTATTCGAGGGAAGAAACTATTAGAGTAGAATGCTTTCTGGCATTTAGGGATCTCAACAGTGAAGGGGTGAGATTTTGTTGCTAAGCGGGTTTGTCAGAGATATGTATGCCAGAGAAACAAGTGCAACATCCCTCTAAAACATCTGTAAAACAGGCACAGAGATGCAACACTGTGGTGATGGGACAGGGTCTGGAGCTTAGTTGACAAAGTGGGATCTATTAGATCCCAAACTCTTTTTTTCACCCTCTCCAAGAGGGAGAGGCTAGTGGTATATGCACCAGATGTGGCAACGATACTACATGGATGGGCAAATGGTGGCCTTCTAGAAGTACAGAATGCTCTCAGATGTCAGTAGTCTTCTAGCTCGATAGAATGAACCAACCTTCTTTGCAGCAGCCTTCGCAATGTCCTCTATGTATTTGTTCCAGTTTATATTGCCAGTAAATGTTAGGCCGAGGAATTTGGAGGAAGAATTTTCAGGTAAGGTGTTATTTGTCATGGATATTGATATTGTATCAAATATAACAGTTATGCAAACCTCATAGCAACTGCCTCATTATTTTGGCAGACCCTCATGTGATGTTTGAGGCCGTCAACTGAACCGAACAATCTTTTTCACACACCATGAATATAGAAACATCTACTCAAGCAATGATTAGAAATTTCTATGCATTTGCTATTTATGACGATTTCAAAGACCAATATTACTATGACAAATTCTTCTAGGTTCATTGTAGGTGAAATCAATTTGTGCTTTCACAGATTCTAAAAGAATGAAGCGAAACTTCTTAATTGCATCTCAAGTTTCTCATGGTGGATGCAATTCCTTCTCCAATGATCTTGTAAGAAGGGGGATCGACCGGCCTCTGAATTCATGATGATGAAGGTAGAAATCGAAACTCCTTTCTCTAACAAAAGAAAAACAAAATCATTAGCAACCCTCGTCTAGCTGAAAACACTATCAATAATTCCCCCCACTCTTTATCTGTGCCTAAACCTAAACGTAGATTCTATGAACAAAGCTTCTTTCTTAGAACTGCACGCCTGTGGAACTGTCTTCCGTTTTCCTGCTTTCCAGCTGACTACAATATGGTTGTCTTCAAGTCCAATGTAAACAAGTTCTTGATAAGCTGTTCCCCTTAAGTTAACAAATTTACTGAATTTCCATTACTGACAATTACTATATTTATTGTCCAATTGACTACTGTACACTCTTTAACCCTTATCCTCGAGTGGCCCCTGGGCCTTGATAAGTGGTGATGCCTATGTAAAAAAAAAAAAACAAACAAAAAAACTAGCAACGATTCGGGAACAATTACAAACATTTGAAAAATAATTTTTATTTAACGAAACAGGATTCATTTTTGTGTGTGAGATATGTGTAAGTCATAGTCCTTGAATGTGACCCCCCCCCCATGCGCATGAAATTAAAAAGATTGGGGTTCATTAGTAATGTGATGAAATGTGTAAGACGAAAGTTCGGGAACATCATTCAAGTGGAAAAAGAATATTGCATAATTGTAAAAGGTATTGCTGGAAGTTTTTAGTGACTGAAGAAGTCCTTCGATACTGAGGAAGTTATTAATGTCAGCGTAATTTTATGAAAAAAAGCCTGCGAAAGCGAAATACTAGGGGGAAAAAGTTTAAGAGCATAAAATATTCATCCATTGTTGTTTGCATAAGCTTCATTAGTAATGGATTGAGTATTTAGTTCATGGTGATAATTTTAAGCAGCGGCTATTCAGCGAAAAGTTGTCTGTAGATTACGGAATTGTTGCCGAGACTTTGGTATTCTTGCCGATGCTGTTTTGCATGTATTAGACAGAGTCCAACATATGTGATAACCACGGGCAGCGGCGATGGTGACTTGCAGAAATGCTGTCTGCACTGTTTTAATTTTGGCGTGCTAGTGCTTATAATATACGGGTTTTCTCGAATGTTCCAACCCATTTACTGTCTACATACGTGGATGGATAAAAGTATAGATTTGTGTGTAAAACCGTGTCTTTTGCACTTTAACAGTTTTGCAGGTTTCAAGTGGTTTCTGAAATGCATAGATTCTTTTGTTTATGTGACGAGCGACTTGATTTAGCTGGTCAATACAATCTTACCATTTTGTACTAACTTTTTCTATAAAGGAAAATATATTTATAGCAAGTAAGCTACACAGACACATTAAAGAAAAAAGAGAATAGTAGTTATAATGCTCAATGCCAAAACAGAGCAATAAGAACATTTTTAAAATGTTATCTGCATGCAAGGCGACCCAAGCTATATGTATGAAGATACACAAAAATATATAATAACATATGGACATAAGTATCCAACCTCAGCCAAGGGATTTTTCTCCTGACGCCTGAATCAACAGAATGTAGACCATTCCTGTAATGATCTGTTTCCTGTTGACTGCGATGTAATGCTGATTATGTGCAGTTCTAGGAGGTTCACCCTCCCAGGCTTTGCTTTCTCTCTTTAAGAAGAGTTTAGTTCATTGCTAATCGCCTGAGGCGTCTCTGTTGGGGAATGCCGACGGTATTGCATAGACAGCTTTTGCAGGATCAGAGCGTTTCTCCTCTATGGTGCTGACTTTTCAATCCTACATTCTGACGCTAGTGTCACATTTCTTGCAGTAGGAGAGAAAATAAATACAATGAGTACAAGTTTTTTTTTTTTTTTTAAATGACAAAACGATTAAAATTTTTGGTTTTTAAATTAATTTTCCTATCAGTTTGTTCAAGCTGAGGATGGAGCATCTTATCGGATGCCAAACATTCACCTGCTAACTTTGATATTCCAACCAAAAGATCTTTTTAAGATTCTGACTGTCCCTTTAAGCATAATTGTCTGAATCTCTCTTGCACTTGATTCACCAGGTATATTTGCCAGGTAGTTTTCTGAAATTCTTTTTCATGAGTCCAGTTGCAATAATAGAGATCTTCTTAAGATTCCAGTTTCATATCATATATATGAAACCGTGTTTCAGAATGGATACTTTCAGGCAAACTATACATTTTTAAAAATAGTTTTTTTTATTTTATTTTAATGGATGTCATCTTGTGAAATGTTAGAGAAGAGGGAAAAATAATGAACTTTCACTCCTGTATATCTATGTCACAAGATAAAACACTCTTCTTTCCAAAAAATAAAAATTTATGATATAAATCTCAGTTGTGTGTTTGTGTGTCCACCAAAAACTTTTGATATCTGAGATCGAACAGGCATGAAGTTGGTATCATTAGAATCGAAAAATTAGAAAAAAAATCATGAATTATTTTATGTAGAAATGTCGTTTTTTTTGAAGTGGGAGGGGGTCAGGTAATAAATCTTGACTTTAGCATTGTTTGTTAAGCGCACATGTGTGAACGGCCGTTTCATTGTTTTATTTTAAAAAGCTAAATTTGTAATGCGATAACATCTGTGTCATTGTGGTCCGATGTATAATGTGTTTGCTTACAGACAAATTTTGCAAGTTTGCGCCCAGCACGATGCATTTTTTTCTTTTCACAACGTTTTCGCTCTCCTATCTTTTAAAATTCTCAACTTTCTTATGCGTGGCCACCACGTGGCATATTATCTTTATTTTAACACGATAAGGTAGCACCCGATTTTTTTTTTTTTTGTGCATTTTCCTTTTAATTCTTTCAGTAAAAAAAAATTAATTTTTTAGTGAAATATTGGTGAAAATGGTGAAGCTAAAAATGAACTTGAAAAATTTGATTGACAACAACAAGAAATTTATTTCACACAGCACAAAACGGCAACAGACAGAAAGGCGGACAGCAAAGCAGATGCGGTTGATTACCTGTTGATCATCTTGGTGCTAAGAACTTGCTGGGTGAAGAGGGAGTAGAAGGGGTGGAGTTGGAATGGTAATTGGCATAGTGTTCATCATACCTTCATCAAATGCAAGCAATGGTAAGGGAAATTAGTTTATCAAGAGTTGGCAAGAAAGGAAAGAAGAAAAAGAGAGAGAGAAAAAAAAACATTAGTTTTGTTATTTGAGTAGCGTTTTTTTTTTTGTCTTGTCTCATATTGCAAACTTGTTTTACTTTATAATCAATTTTGAATTGAGAAGAAAGTATTAACAATCAGGTATAAATTCTAACCTCATTTTTGTATGACCTTTACATTAAAGCCATTAACAATGCACCTACAGGCATTTTTCTTACTGTTCATGACAGTTTTTCAAAGAGTCTAAACGGTGTGGTAATAACTTATTAGTGTGTGGGTGATTAATTCGAATCAGGAATTGGAAATTGTAAAAGTTAGAACTTTTTAGAGTTTTGGAATCAATATCAGAAAATTTTTTTCCTATTTTTTTGATACCAAAAAACGATTATTAATTTTTTTTTTTTTAAACAAAATTTTCCTTTCCTGGTGCTAATAATAAAATGATGAATATTTATTGCTTTTAAATTATCAGTAAAACTGAAATCTATAGCTATGACCCACAAGTGTATTTGTTGAAATATATGCACATATTACACGGGGTTTTAAGGTAATCCGACCCCCCCCCCAAAAAAAAACCTATAGCTTTATATATATTTATATATTTAAAAAGAATCGGAATCAGTAATTGTATTAGAATCAGAAAAAAATATCTGAATCGTCCTATCACTACTTATTATTATTATTTTTAATGGAAGGTGTTTAACTGAGCTCCAACCTTTGGTTCCTTCTTGTAAGATTGGTTCCTCCACAGCAAGAACTCGTTTTATTACCACAACTGCAAAGAACTTTACTTTCTTCGTCTGTGTGTGTAACACTAAACAAGATAGAATGAACAAAATCTCTTTCCATTTGAGAAACACATAAACATGGAGCTGCCTACTTGCAGACTACAACCTGACCATCTTCACATCGAAATTCAACAAATATTGTCATAAGCCATCCTCATAATTAATCAAATTCTGTTCATTTCATTTATTATTTTCAATCTCATAACATTATATTTTTTGTCATTTCGATGGACATTCAATCCATCTCTTTAACCTGTATTCTCAAATAGCTTTTAGTCTTGATAACTGTTAACTCATTAATTAAAAAAATGGAAAAGAGAAAAAAGGACTTTTGAAACAACTTTAAATGGCTATGTTTAGAAATTTTCATTCTTCTAAGTTAGTTGCCTTGGTAGAATTTTAGAGTCCCTCTTTCACCTTAAGCAAGGCATATTGCCACTCGAAACATAAAGGGCTACTATTTGGGATAGTGTCTAACAGAGGACTGTAGGGAGTTGAGTAACGAGATGTCTGTTCACATTACATTTAAACTTATGTAGGTTAATACAGTCAGGGAATAGGGAGAGCATTCTACAGTCTAGCAGTTCAAATACAGAAACTTGTAGAAGGCTTTCCAGCATCTAGGAACTTCAATAGTGAAGAGGTGGGATTTTGCTGCTTGTTGGGAGTATTTACATCGAAGCGGGCACAAGCGTTATGAACACAATTTATTCTTCCTTACCATGCTCGTGCTGATTGCTCAAGTGTATGGTATGCCATATACACGACGTGTTATCTCACAATTTTTACCTTTCACAAACTTAAATGTCTAGTTTAACCCATTATTTTCTAGCCTTTTGTTTATTTTTTAAAAATGTATTATTTGTTTATTCCTTATAAAAAAAAATTCATAATAAAAGTTGATGATCGTTTGCATTATGAAGTTTAGTAAAAAAGAAAAAAAAAAAAAAAAAAAAAAACTTAAACGTTAAACATTAGAAAATTTTGCTGGAAAAATAATAAAGATTAGTAAATATTTGTTTTATACAATTTAATGATAAATAAAACAAGATTTCATTTGCTCTTAAAAATACATTATTTACATAAGCAACAATTAATATTAAGTACTTTTTTAATCTTCTTATGTATGTATGTATATATATATATATATATATATATATATATATATATATATATATATATATATATAAAATTACATTTTAAAAATAATATATATACCGCTCCCCATGTGGGGGTACCAAATTGGTTAAAGAGAAAATTATTCCCAACTCGCATTTAGGTAAAAATGCACTTTGTAAATAATTGAATTCATTCAAAACATATCACTAAAACCAAAACAAACGACATATATATATATATATATATATATATATATATATATATATATATATATGTGTGTGTTTACAGAAAGTTTTTAGATGAGACAAGTCATTGGTACCGTCGGTTTCAAACCCGATAATTAGGACCGTTTTACATACCTAATCAAGCTCTCTTCAGCCAATACTCATATAAATATATATACACACATGTATGTATGTATGTATGTATGAAATCCCTCTGATCGATTCGGGCGAAATAAAAATAGGAATGCCCCCTCATAAAATATGTCATATGTATATTTTTATACTACTATATATAATTCATAGTTATAATATCTGATTTTCAAAGTTAGACCCAAGTAGCATTTAAGCTGATAAATCAAGCTTTATTCCAGACTAGCCAATTTTAATGTTATTGTTGTACTGTGTTATTGACAATATAATAGTGTACTTCAGTACAATTTATTTATTTTTTAATTATTTAGTCCTGCCCAGACGGCTGCCAGTATGAAACATTTGTAAATAATCACCTAAAAATAAGTCAGATTAGCTGCACTCGAATGACTAAAGACAAAAGCGTCAATCCACAATCATAATTTATTTACCTTTTATTTCGGTGTGTGCTTATCTTCTTTTTAGTTTTACGAACGTTTCACAACCCGTAAAGAAGAATAGTCTTTAGTTCAACAGACTTCTCATCAGAGACTTTCATTTAATAATTAAAATAAAAGCACACTAGTCCAAAACAAACACCTTTCTGCCTTTTTGTTTTAGACTAGCGTACTTGTTTTTCTTATTAGCATATTAATTTAAATCTCTGATGAGCAGTTTGTTAAACATTTATAAAACATTCATTTTAATTCCCTATTAGTTTTTCTGATTTTCTTATGGGTTGATCATCTTTAGTTAACTATTACGTGTAATTATATTCATGCAGATATTCTACATGATTTATACTTGCATAATATTTTCAGAAAAAGGTTATAATAAACAGAATCCTCTTTCTATATATATATATATATATATATATATTTTTAATTTGTTTACCAAACTGTCAGTTTTTTGTCTACATACATGAAACTTAATATATAGAGCATTGTGTTTTAGCCAGAGAAAATCAGTGCAAAAATGTGAAAATTAAATAAATGGAATTTGCCAGGTGAAGGTTGAATGATGGCATTATGAATATACATGCATAACGTAATAGCTATTGGTTCATGTTTTAATCTTTAGCCTTGCAGCAAACATGTCTTCATAGTTCAAATATTAACGTTTAAGGAAAAGTAAATTGTAAGCAAAATGTTTTTGTTTCAATTCTCAGTGGTGGTGCACAAGTCATTATTTTAAAAAACATTTTCAATCATTATTATATATTGGGTTCAATATAATGTAATAAATACGAAATCTGCATTAATAAAAATATCATATTTAAGCATATTTTACAACTGCGTATATATAACTTTTGTAAATGTCATACGGTGATGCTATACCTTACATATATTGAGCATTCTTTTCAGGATAGGATTAAACCTGTAAATATTAATATTGATATTAATATTTGTATATTCACTTTGAATATACAATCATATGTTAAGCAAATGAGATATTAGATGTAAATGTAATACCCCTATGCTCTTGTCATTTTTCTTTTTCAAAATAATTTTACAAATTGTATAAAACAAATAAAGGTTTATATGAGTGTTAAATGTTCTCAAGACAGACATGCAAAAAAAAAAAAAAAAATTAAAAAATAATAAAATCATACAAATAAGCAAATATACAAAATATTTGACCAATAAATACATTTCAAGATTTGTGCCTTTATAATAATCCATGCTTATTAATAAAGATTAACAGATTAATATCAAAATTCAAAAGGATTAAAAAAACACATTTGTAAAAGACATTAATTGAACACAATTTTTAATACATAACAATTTGACTTTCAATTCTTTTTCTTTAAATTTTTTTATCAGTTTATTCAATCTGAGGATGGAGCATTCTGCAGGATGCCAAACATTCACCTGCTAACTCAGATATTCCAACCCAGAGATCTTTTTAAGATTCTGACCGTCCCTTTAAGTGCAATTGTTTGAATCTCTCTTATACTTGGTTCACTGGGTATATTTGCCAGGTAGTTTTTTGAAATTATTTTCATGAGTCCAGTTGCTTGTATAATAACTGGTATGATTCACATTTACGTACTCAAATATGGAATCTTATTCAAAGATTAAAAATAAAATCATCTTCAGAGAGAAGGTAATTGTCAGACCTAACACAACCTCGATAACTTCAGTAGTATTTTATTCATATGTACCATATTTGCATCTGTCCAATATTTTTTACTGTAAGTAATAATATGTACATAAAACGTTAATGTTACTACTACTAAATTTGTAGATCTTGTTTATCTCTGTGCAGACTGGATGACGTCATAAAGGGACATATCACCAACTAAAACAGGTGGAAGACACTGAAAAGATCTTTCATGAAGTCACATCTCTATTTCTACTATTATAGAAAAGTCACTGTGCGTGTGCGTGAGAGAGTTCCTTATAGGTTCTGAAACGCTGAGCCTATCTTTTAAAAATTTCACACAAAGCTAATTTATATTTCTGGCAGTGTTCTTAGATATGTTTTGTACGGAAATTCATACGATAAGTATCGACAATCAGAAAAAAATCCTTTCTTAAAAAGTCTTTCTTCTCTTATAGATAAAAAAAGAAGAATTTTTACCGGGGAATATTTTACATTACACCAGTGTGACCATGGCCGGTGTAACATAAAATATTCCCCCATAAAAATTCTTCTTTTTTTTTATCTATAAGAGAAGAAAGATTATTTTTAAGATTGTCAAACCCAAATATCAGCTGACGTGATATTGTAAACAAACACAGACAGAATTTGATGAATCACATTATTTTTTTTTTTTTTTGTGAATTAACCCACTGGGCAAATTATTCCTTATAGTATATAATAATCAATAGAGGATTAATTCTATAATAAAACATACACAATCTGCATGAATTAAAATATCATTGTATGACTGGGCAATGCTGGGCAGCCAGCTTGTAATTTACTAAAATATTACAAATAAATTAGGAAGATTCTTTATGAATCTTCTGTTATTTCATCATTTAAATGATGAAAAAACAGAAGGTGATGGGATCCATTAAAACAGAAAAATATAGACAACCTGTGATGGTTCAGGTAATGTGTCATCCATGTTAGCATAGATATATACATAGTTACACAAAGTAAAAGCATCTTGAAATGAAAAATATAGAATAAACAGATAAACTGTTCTAGAATACGCTTCTAAATGCGAAAAAAGAATTTTCTTTTTTTTTTTTGTTTTTCTCTAATTAATTTTGGATTTAAAAATCCCTCATTAGAGAAAGAATTCTTAAGTTTTGTTGGTGTTTTTTATTTTCGCTCTGGAAGTAAAAGTAAAAAGTCCATCCTCATGTTGTGTTATCGGGGTCAGGTTAGCTGGTGTTGCACATAGAATTCTTTAGTTTTTTTTTTTATTTATTAAGCTTCTCAAACCAGCAGTAGACTTGCAAACTTTGCGGCATATCAAACAGATCGTTTGGTTTGGACTAAGAGGCACAAAGTTAACCTGAACAGGAATTTTGTGTGACTTAAGATGGTTGACATAACCAGCTTCTGACAGAAGCACTCGTTCACAAATATCGCATTTCCAACTCTTGCTTCAGATTGCTGTGGGCCAGCTTTCTTTTCAGAGTATCACAAATTTCACGTACAAGCTTTTGTCACTTTGGCCTTGGCAGAGTAAGTTCTTCCCACATATCGATGTCGATTTGCAGAACTTTAAAATTATATATATATATATATTATTTCTCTATTTATTTTTTTCTCTATTTCTTTTTTTTCTCCTCTTAATCATTCTCTCTCCATTATAATTTTTTAACTTTATTTAGATTGCCCCTCCCTCTTTACATCTTATAATTAAAGTTCTGTGTTTTAAGGTTTTTTAACTCCAACTTTTAAAGAGTTCCTACCTAAAATAAAAATCCATTATTCATTGAACATTTGAATAGTCAAGTCGCTGCCTGATGATATCTGTTGTTTGATTGAAACAAGTGGCTGTTTGTAGCAGCGGGATGTGAGCATGTTTATATAACAATAAACAAGTATTATCAGCTCTTTTTATTGAGCACTATCTAACAACCTCGTTGAATTCATTAGTCCATTACTTTTGAATAAAAAACCCCGAGTATATATATATATATATATATATATATATATATATATATATATATTAGAACTGGATGGTCTAATATACCAATAAAACTTTTAGAGCTTGCTAACATGGAGACATTCATAAAAAAACGACTAAAAAGAAAAATGAGTTAAGAGAAACAACTTATTTCTTTTTGTAAGAGTTAGTGTTCCTTATTTGTTTAGATACTAAACCTAATGAAAGGAGACATATATAAAACCAATTTGAATGTAATAGATTCAGAGCAACGCCAGGTAAATACAATTAGCACATAATAAAGCTATGTTTAAAAAATACAATCGTTTAATCTAGATTAAGAAATGGCTTGTTAATAACCATTGCTTGGATTATATTTTATACATTGAAACACAGAATCGGTCTGGGTTGGGCGGCTTTCCAAAAACATAGCACCATACTAAAAATCAAAAAAGGTGCCGATAACTGTAAAAGTTCATTTATATCCTCCCAGTAGTTTTATATGGCCTTGATTGTACCACATGGACTACATAATTAACCAATTGCATTGAAGTGTTTCAAAATCACGTAATGCATTTCATTACAGGACATCGCCTGATTGAAAAAAAACAAAAAAAAATATCCACCCTCTGTCAAACTATTTCCCTACCCCCCTCTATTTGATAAAATCAAAAGTAAAACTCTTTTTGGCCACGTCAAACGATCAACCACTGGCCTGTCAACGTTATGCTTGGAAGGTATGTTAGAAGGCTAAAGAGGCAGAAGAAAGCCAAGGGGAAGGTGGAGAGAAAATGTTTTTGATTGGACATCTTTCAACAGTTGGGCATCCATCAACCAACTTGTCCTGGATCAGAAGGAATGGCGAAAAATAAGTCACGTGGGTTCACAATCTGCACCAAGTGACTCATGATGATGAGGATAATATTTTAATAGTCATGCAATGTTGCAATGTCTTTCAGTTCACTTTCTAGAAACATGCACACAACATGCAAAGTTGACTTCTTTAAATGACGGTAACTTAATGATTGAATACACGATTATCTTAGTTTTTGGTCATGTTAAATAAAACTGTTTATTTTGACTTTTGCTTTCTGTTTAACCAAAGTCTTGCCAGTGTAGATCAAAGAAAAATCCTTTCTGATTAAGTCTTATGTAATTCCAGTTTAATTTTAAAAATCTAGATAAAAAGACTAGTCTTTACTTTGAAAATATTGTTAAAAGTTTACATAACAAATCTTTGCTTTTAACCCTTTATGACCTGGTTGAACTAATTCATTCGGTTGTAAATAAATGAATATAACAGCATAAATGAAGTGGAAATTGATTCAAACACGCCTTGTACGTATTAGTTCAGTATTTGGGTAGATGCCAGATACCTCCAGATTGCAACTGTCCATTGCTTACATTCAGTATGCCATCATCTGTCTCAGTGGAAAATTTCATTTGTTATCATAAATACGTTTTTTTTTCAAGCACTACGGATAACAATGAAGGTAAGTTTATGAAAAAAATTCTCAGTGGTAATTTAACTATTGAACTTCATAATGAAAGCTCGTTATAGTTCCAAAATTCTTAGAATCATAGTATCATTACCCTATAAACTAAAATTAGCAATAAATATTTTTTAATCATCTACATCACAATTCAGGTCATAAAGGGTTAAACATATTTTGAAAAAAATATCTTGTAATAAAAATATATTTTTTCATTTTAAATTAACAAAAAACATTTTTCATGTAAACTTTAAAAAACTGCAATTTTGATCATTCGAACTATTGTTTTCATCTTGGATGTTATTTTACAAGGTTTCAGTCAATGTAATCTGTGACCTTCAGGTCAAACTTGTACATAAAACGTCCAGAGTTTGAAAAAATGCACCTGAGGAAGGTTGGAGGTTACCTCAACCAAAATGTTGTGAAAATGATAGTCTGCACAGGTTAGTACTCTACCAATACTATTTTATTCTACTATTCAACCTACAACTGGAAGGTGGGGTAATAAAATAAATGGGTTAATACCTTTCCAAAAGATATTAAAACAAATAACAACACAAAGCATAAATGTTGATACATTCTAAATGAAACTTTGGTAAACAAATAGCATCACTGAAGGGAAAATAAAATTTAAACGATTTACTTTGTACAAATTAAAAAAAAAATCATATCGTTTCAAAATTTTGAATATTCTATAATATAAAGAAGAATATTACCAATTGGAAATACTTACAATTTGACTTGCTCAGGCACATAAACGTGTTCCATTGGAACCACTTTCGTCAACTCTTCCAATGTCTTTACATAACGCAATTTGGAGTAGAATTTTGAACTGAAAAACAAACAAATTTAAAAGATAGAAAACAAAGTAACTTTTGAGTATATTCGAACTTTAGAGTTTACTAAACTTAAAATAAATTTTAGAAAATTAAATACTGAAAAAAAAAAAAAAAAAAAATTGAAATAATTACTCCTTTCCAGATTTCTCCACCAAAAAATCTGCTATTTCGATCATCATTATTTTATTTTATTATTTTTTTTTTCTTTGCACAAGTGTACTTTAGTTAACTGTAAGTATTTTTTGTTTTCCTTTTTGGAAGAGGTTTTCTAGTGGAAAGGGAAGATAATCCAAAATCAATGTTTCAATTAAAACACACACACAAAACAAACAAACAAATTTATACATATGAAAATATTAAAAAAATTACTTATAATTCTTGAGAATTTCACTTTATTTAATTAAAGAAAACCTACCTTTTCAATAAAATAGAAAAATTTATATAAAAAATATATTCCATCCATTTCATAACATTTTAAATTGAATGTTATATTTGTGCATTATTTAAAAAAAATTATTTGGATAGAATGTTAAATTTTATTTGTAAATTTAAAAAATAATTTATTTTGAAATATTATTGCTAGATTTTTGACACTTAATTTAATAAATGTTTTATTATTTAATGTTTGCAGTTGTGATACATTCGTGCACTTGTTTCGAACTACCACAAAAGTTAGATTAGAACACATTAATCTGATAACAAAGGAACTTTTTTGTTAGTTTCAATTTGGAGTTTTCACTTTAACAAAAAAAAAAAAAATCCTCAGAAATAATTTGCTTGGAAACAGAGTTAATCTATTTATTAAAACATTTGTAAATCTTCGTAACATGTTTAATAAAAAAAAAAAGCAAATAATTTTATAAATCTCTGCAGAATTCTTATTAATTAATTACTAATTGTACACAGTGTTGTCTGGGATGTAGTGAAGTCATTTTATTTTATATTTGTGTAATTTATAAACTCATACAGAAAAATAAATAAAATCTTATATTCTTCAATTAAAATATGAGTTATTTCCCTTGCTGATTATGATCTTTTTTTTTCTTTGAATATTTAAAAGCATTTCATATTATCAGTTGTCCGGAGCAAACAGAGTAATTTAACAAATAAATCGCAGTGAACTATCTTATTTTACTGCCAAAAGCACAATACAACAACATCAATTAAAATTGGCTACATATTATCAAATGGTGACTAGGTCATTAATGTTTTCAGGCCACTTATAATTCTTAACAACATATAACTTAAATAAAATGAGAATTATTTTATGAAATTAAAAATACTTTTGGATATTTTACTATGAACTATAATAATACTATAAAAATAAACATTTATTTTTTATAAATATTTCAATAAAAAAAGTGACAACAAGTTTTTGCCATATTTTTTTTAGATATTTCCATTTTCAGTTTCTTACTTTTATCCAAAACTTAGGGCCCTTTTTGAGGGAGCTCTTGAGCTTTCCACATTTAAAAATCTTTTACCCATATTTCCTTGTCTTCAGAGAGGGGGAAGTAAAATCATGCCAGTGCTGCTATTGTCGCGAAATGTCAGCACACATAAGTGGGCCAGGTTGTTTATGTAATCGAAGTTGACAAGTGAAAAGGTCAGATTAATGTGACTGACATTGGCTTCACTAAAGGCGTTAACTTTAAGAACAATCTGTTGAAATTTAATAATAAATGCATTCATGTTTCTCTCTGTCTTTTTCTTCTATTTTCTCTCTTGTTTTTTTCCCCTGAAAG
Organism: Euprymna scolopes; assembly: GCF_053919585.1. Taxonomy (NCBI): domain Eukaryota; kingdom Metazoa; phylum Mollusca; class Cephalopoda; order Sepiida; family Sepiolidae; genus Euprymna; species Euprymna scolopes. The sequence continues at coordinate 17,558,627 of NC_136504.1, read as the reverse complement.
GGAAGATTTGTAATACGGTTGGAATGTGAATGTTATTCTCAGCAATTGCAAAAGTGTTTAAACCAGGACCCTGTTGGCAGCAGTCATAAAAACTTTAGAAGTGTGACTCACCTTATACAGTCACATGCCAGCTATAGTTCTTAAAAATGCTCCTTTGTAAATGTTAAAATAAAAGTATATATTTTTATAAAAACATGCATTGTAACCTATTTAATATAGCGGTCAATTCTAGTCTCAAAGGTTTCAGCCCAGATAATTAATTCTCAGGAAAGAATTAATGAAATGAAAACTCTTTCACATGATGCTAAGCAAATGTAAAATCAACCCCTTAATCTATTTCTTATTGTTTAACACATGGAGAACACGACATAACAGTCTTTCCAAAGATATCCCCATGGCATGGACACACTAAGTTACTCTTCACAGCAAATGATTGGATTACATAGAAGCAATTCTAAGTTCAAGTTGGGCAAAATTTAATTAGTCTTTTTCCATTTAATACATTCTGCTAAAAATTATACTGTATAAAATAAATTATTATGGACATTTGAAAACAATGTTCTTAAAAAAACAAAAAACAAAACAGTATAGAAATTATTCCATATTCTAAAAAAGATTACTGATGAAACAAAAGTAACACACTGCATATTATGTATTTAAATCCAGTTTGATCAGGGTCAAGTTTACATAGCCGGTCAAGCAAAGTTTATTCTATTTCATTCTTTTTTTTTTTTTTTATTCCTTTCTAACTTTATTATTCACAATATAAACGAAATGTATTTCAGTGAATATTTTCAAACACAAAGTTACAGCTCAAGTCAAGAATGAAACATTATGAAAGATTTTTATTTTATTTCGATATAAATGTACTTGATCCACTCAGCCAAGGATTGAATGAGGATCAACAAATCTTTCATGCCACCATACTTTTATGAAATCATTTGGTGAAATCGCACATTTTTCAATCAAATTGATTGATCGCCTGCTTTTGTTGAGGAACCAACTGTGGTGCAATGGCAAGAAGTTTCACATGCCTCCCCACAGTGACTTAGTCTACATTGCACTGCAGAGAACATACTGTTGATTTTACAAAATGTTTATATAATGGCTGGAATTGAAGTTTAAAATGCAAAATTCAAGTGTGAGGTTTCAATTTTACTCTAAACAGAAACATTTATTTTAAATACTCACCTGTCCTATCAAAGAACCAACTCTTGATTTTATAACATTATTTTTACATAATGATTTGAATTAAAGTTTAAAATACATCAAGTATCATGGTTCAGTTATGTTCTAAACGGAAACATTCATTTCGAACATGCCCCAATCTTATCAAAGATCCTAAGGTTGATTTTATTTGCTGGACCTTTCTGCTTGTGCGGTGATAAAACTTCTCAAATGCACCTGTGATGTTAGACCATATAAAAGTGTTTATTTGGGTCAAAATTGGACTTCATTCTTTAATCAGATTTTTTTCAATTATCAATTTTCCAGTTATCAAAGACATTCTAATACAAAACCTATGCAAGAACACTCCCAGACACATCAAGTATATTTGTCTAAGTCACACACACACACACACACACACACACACACACACACACACACACACACACACACACACACACACACACACACACAGACAAAGTGACTTTTGTATAACAGTAGAGATAAATATAATGACTTGAATTAAAGTTGAAAATACAAAGGTCAAGTACTATGGTTCAATTGTGCTCAAAATAGAAACATTCATTTCAAACCTGCTCCTGTCATATCAAAGAACCTACTGTTGGTTTTATATGCTGGACCTTTCTGCTTGTGCGGTAATAAAACTTCTCAAATGCACTTGTGATGTTAGGCTTCATAAGGTATTAACTTTGGTCAAAATCAAACTGTTCCTTTGTTCATTGGATTTTTTCAATTATCGATTTTAGATACTTATCACAGGTATTCTGATATTTCCATCTAAGAACACTCCCAGACACATCATATACATTTGTGTCAAATTTAAAAATATTGGCTCAGTTATTCTGAAGTCCACAGAGAATGAACTTGCATATACACATACACAAAATGCCTTTATATATATATCTTGGCAGTACTTCGCAAACAAAGATTCTATGAAGGGGGTTTACCACGTCGACTGCAGGCATGCTTGTGGCTGACGGGCCCGATGCGGAACAAGCAGGTTTGGCCACAGCGGCTGCAGTCAAAAGTCACGTCAGGTGTGGCTGCTGAGGCTTCCCAAATCTTCCTCCTGCAGTGCTTCTCCTGCAGATTCTCTGTGCAGGAGATCTCAAAGGAGGCGACAGCCTGGTGGACAGAACGTCGCCAGGTAACATGGTCAGCAGTGAGAGCAGACCACTGGATGTGGTCAATGTGGCAGTCACCGAGTGACTTCTTCAGAGAGTCTTTATATCTTTTCTTCGGTGCCCCTCTGTCACAACGGCCAGTAGAGAGTTCGCCATATAGGACTATCTTGGGCAGGCAATGATTGTCCATTCTGGAGACGTGCCCGACCCAGTGTAGCTGTGACTTCAGCAGCATGGCCTTGATGCTGGTGATTTCCGTCTGCTTGATGACCTCAACATTGGTGACAGTCACTCCATTGGACGTTGAGAATGGTGCAGAGACAGCGCTTATGAAAACACTAGAGGAGTCGTAATTGGTGGTGGTAAATTGTCCAGGACTCAGAGCCTATATATATATATATATATTTATTTAGTAATGTGATTGATAATTTAAAAATCAAATTATAATTAAATTAAAAATCCGTTTCATAAGAAGGAACAACAACAAAATCAATTATTTGTACGATCGTTTCGGAAAACAGTGTTTTTATTGTGGTAGACATCAAGTTACGGACAATAATTATTACATATAGTTTTTTAATAAACAAGGTTTCCTCATCAGCAAATATTGGGAAGGGTTTTTATTAAATGTAAAAGACACCATATATAAACCTAGCATTAAAGTAAGGTAGATGTATCTGGAAAAAATTAAAATAAAGGTATGGATTAAAGATAGAAATAAAATAGAGTAAAATTATAAATATAAATTTGGTTTAAGTACAATATTATACATACATACATACACAAATATATACATGCATATATATATATATGCATGTATATATTTGTATATATACATGCATATATATATATGCATGTATATATTTGTGTATGTATGTATGTATAATATTGTACTTAAACCAAATTTATATTTATAATTTTACTCTATTTTATTTCTATCTCTAACCCATATTAATTTTCTTATCAAGTTTAAATCCATACCTTTATTTTAATTTTTTCCAGATACATCTACCTTACTTTAATGCTAGGTTTATTTATGGTGTCTTTTACATTTAATAAAAACCCTTCCCAATATTTGCTGAGGAAACCTTGTTTGATAAAAAACTATATGTAATAATTATTGTCCGTAACTTGATGTCTACCACAATAAAAACACTGTTTTCCGAAACGATCGTACAAATAATTGATTTTATTGTTGTTCCTTCTTATGAAACGGATTTTTAATTTAATTATAATTTGATTTTTAAATTTTAAATTATCAATCACATTACTAAATATTAAATTAGCTCTAGGATATTTACCTATTGAGTTTATTATATATCTAAATTACGAGCACTTTTTCTTTCCCTGTATTTTAATTAAACTAGTAATTTTACTATTACATTAAAATACACTCTGCTCTTTAGACTATTGTTCTAATCTCCTTTAAATATATATATATATAGTAAGTAATTTATAAAATATATATGGCGATTAAGCTACACTGAATATTCTGCGTTTCATCCACTATAGGATTCGTCAGGCTTATGCGCAAATTCTGTGGTTGTTTCTTGTTTTTATATATGTTGAGGATTTTTAGTTAGCCAATCAGCTTTCTAGTATCCACCGCGCCCCTTCCTATCAGCCAATGGGCATGCATTTTATCGAACAAAGGATCTGTTTTAGAACTAGGTTAGTGGTTTAAGGTAGACGTTTTCCTTTTTTTTTTTTTAATTTTTTTTTTTATATATATACATATAAATATACCTATGTGTACACACATACATGCACATATATATATATATATATGTGTGATCGTTTATGTATATTCATGTTTATTTAATTTATTTATTTGTTTGTTTTCTATTGTTATTGTTAGTTTTAAAGCTATTTTGTATCGCTATCCTAGAGTAAGTTTTATTTTGTGAACACAGTTGTTTGCTATTTCTCATCTACAGTTTAATAGATTTTGGGGTTCTTTAAAGTACAGGATAGCAAATTTTTCATGGAGGCATAATTTACATGGGTCGTCTAAATGTCTGCACGTGGTAGCTTGTCTTATTATTTTCCATTCGACTACCGGCGAATGTCCGCTTTCTTTGAGTTCCCAGTATTTATTCGCTAGTGTTGTTTTTATACGGTGTTTTTTATTTTTGAATTATTTTGAATTTTTTTTTTACATATATATATAGAAAGAGAGAGAGGCATAGATAGGTACATAAATAGTTTTACAACATTTATTGGTAGTGTTCCTAAAATTCAATCAACAATGATTCAGCATATGATCACTTCCAAGACTACTTGGAATTATCATTATTTTCTTATTTTTTATATACACACATTCGAAATCATATCTTTATCAGCACGTTTCACCAAGATCACAAAAAGGTATTCAGTGAGAGCATCAACATCTTATACTTTTTTTATAAGGGTTTCAGATTTATACATTACAGAAAAGAAACATACTTACTACATTTATACCAGTTCCAATGAACACCATGTTAATCATATATATATATATATATATATATATATATATATATATATATATATATATACATATAAAAAGAATAACAAAACTTGACACATATTAAACAATTTATTTCAATCATAACAGCTTTCTTTCAGATCTGGAATTCCTCAGATTCACAGACTTGAAAGACGTCAGTTATTTGGATTGAAATAAATTATTGTCTGGTATGTGTTAAATTTTGTTATTCTTTATTCTTGAATATTTTTTCTGTACAATAAATATATTGGATTCTCAAGAAATATGACGTTTGCTATATTTTTACATCTCAATATAATTAGATATTAAGCAGTTTTTACATCGAATTGAACCTGTGACTAAACTTTAATGCAATATTATATACAATTAAAAGTTAATTTTAAAAGGAAAAACAAAACATAATTTGATGTTTACTTACCTAATAAATGGTCTTGTCATCATGACAATAGTCTTTAACCATAAGGTCGGATGTACTAACAAGAGTGCCTTCAGATTTTTCTTTAATCTAAAACACAAAATCAAAAACATTTTTAGTCCAATAACAAGAAAAAAAACTTTTGAAATGAGGTTAGGCTATTCTCCTCATCAACGCAAATATTTATATTTTTACACTTTGTCTTCTTGATGTTTTCAGATACATTGTTCTGTTAAAAAATGTAAATAATCAACAACTTAAATACGGCGAAAAAAAGAAAAGAAAAAATCTACATCATGACAAAATGAAAATGTCAAATTCCAAAAGTCACGTAAATTGATCAAATAGTTTTTATTTTTACATAAGAAAATCGAATTTTTGAGTAACAGAAGAGCAACTGTCTTAAATGCCATTTTGAAAACAATCTAAAAAAACAAAAACAAAGAGCGATAAAAAAAGGGCGATAACTTTATAATCAAACTTGCAATATTTATGTTGTAATGTCTATGAATTTCCATTAATCACTTAAAAATGATTTTGTTTATAAAAATAAAATAACTTAATCAATTTACATGATTTTTGAAATATGATGTTATGATAGATATTTTCATTTCGTCACAGGTATATAAATTATACAGATTTTTCTTTATTTTTTTAATATAGGGGAAAACTGGAGAAGAACCACAATTATTAATGAAAATGAAAAAAAAAAAAAATTTACCACTCCCACCACCATACTAATTTAATCCCTGCTTACTCGCTTATATCTTTTTACCATAACCAGGTCGAAGGTCACTCTGAATATAATGTAAGACGTGCAAGTGTATCCGATGTAGTTTCTGAGTTTTAGTCAAACACGTACAAATTACAATTTTCCTTTATAGATATATAGATTAATGTGATTTCATATAGAAGTATTTTGTAACACTTTATTCACATTTATAGTTTTTTTTTTTTTTCAATATAAACTAAAACAAATGTATAAAATATACTAGATAATGCAAATTGGTTAATGTGATTTTATGGCATATTAACCATTTTGGGATTTATTTTATGCCAAAGTTCAGTATAAATCATCTATATATAAATAGGATAGCGTGCGTGTTATTTATTTTGTGTGTCACGTTTACATCCGAGTGACTGTCGTTTAATTGTTATGGACTTCCATTTCTTGTAATAAATAATTTTACCAAGAATTCTTCATAAGTTTCGGTTTTGATTATAGCTGATGGCACTCAAGTCATTATTTTTTTTATAAATAATTTTATCAAGAATTCTTTATAACTTTTGGTTTCGATTTCAATTATAGCTGATGGCACTCAAGTCATTATTTTTTTTTATAAATAATTTTACCAAAAATTCTTCATAAGTTTTGGTTTTGATTATAGCTGAAGAAACTCAAGTTATATATATTTACATATATTTTTTCCATAAGTTTTGGTTTCAGTTCAAGCTGATGCACCCAAGTCATATAGATATGTTTCTTTTATTTTTGAAATCTCAACTTTATAATATATAAAAATCGATAGAACATTAACTCTATAATACGAAATCTGCAAGACTTAAAATATCATATTTAAGCGTACTTTACGACCAAGCTATGCCAGGCGTCCCTGCTAGCTTAAATAAATACTTTTGCATTTTTAACAAAAAAGCTACAATAATATCAGAGCGTCTCCATTTACGCTGAATATCTACAGAATGCCAACATCAATATATTACTTATTAATGAGACCCCTGTGGAATTTCCACAGGTCCTGCTAGTAAATTATTCATTTTATATGATTAACTAGCAAGCCGCCCATAAATATTATATTTTAATTAATGCAGAATTCTTATTCATTATAAATAGAAATACTGTAGGCATTAAATGTAACGTTGAAGTCCTTAAAAAAAAGTTAAAAAAAAAACTGTAAGAAACTGAGGTTATATAGGTTGAGAAGTGTCCTCACACACACATCTCACTTTTATAGATATATTGATAGATATATTAATAGATTAGATACAGGTTGCTATTTTCCATAATATCTAGGTAGGATGATCATGGGTTTTTAATTTTCCACTTGGCCATAATATTGCTTCCTTGAGAGTTCATTGCCGTCTTCAGATCCGATGGCAATAAATGTTGTAATGAACTTTCCTCACGAGTCATCAATCGCAATCATTCCATTCATCATTTTAAAACCTCTCATAATATTCAGCATCAATTCAGCTGACAATCTATCAATCTCATTAATTTTATCCTCGAGTGGCTTTTATCCTTGATGTGGGAATCATCAATAAATAATAATAAAAAATATTAGAGCAAGAAATGGCCATAACAGATTCAATTTTAACTCAGCAAAGGTGATTCCATAGTCTGGAACAATATCTATTAGTTCAGCATGAAAAGCGTAAAACAAGACAGAAAAAAAAATTACCGATGATCAATCATTTGATAGCAGCGTTTAAGCCAACTAAAACCCGGCATCTGACGACGAGGTGTTGCTCCATGGAAAAATACGATCATATAATCTTCAGCTACAAGTTGTTCCAGTGTACTAGTAACATATCTGAAATGAACAGAATTTAAAAAATTCAGCAAATATTCATATGATACCCAAATTTATTACACAAAATTTAACTTCTGCATACGTCATAATATCACATAGGTATAAAATGAAAATTTTTTTTTTATCTGCTTTTGAAAATTTCCTCATTCAATGTTAATGCCCTTATTATAAACTAGCGGGGGTACCTGCCGTTGTCCAAGTGTTTTGAGGTATAAAAGAAAAAAAAAGTGTTAGTCGGCAGGCAGGCTCGAACCCGTGACGCAAAGGCAGAAAAGAAAGAGAAAGAAAATGTAGCATCTTACCGCTATCTACAAGGCCGTAAGAAGTGAAAAGCGTTCAAATTTAGCGATGTCAATTAAAAAGTTGACTTGCTAACAGGTTCAGAAATGAACATTGGCTGAAGACTAGTTCAGCTTTCCGCTGTTTCATTTCTTTGTTTTCCCATGATGTTGGGGAAACCAAGTTCCCCCGAAAAAGGGGGAACTCAAATGAATAGCAATTGTCTGATATGAGGGGTTTTCCTCACATTGATCAAAGCTAATTGCTTTCAAGACGTCCCGCCACGAAAGGCCTTTGTTTTTGATTAGTTTTGCTTTTATACGAAAAAGCCGAACAAATACGTGGCAAAATGGAATAGTGTGAATTTTGTAAAAGTCACTCAAATAAAAGATATAGAAGATCTCCGTTCACAAATCATAGATATTACAATCTAAGGAGTATATAAAAAGTTCTAAAATATAGTAACCCCCCCCCAAGAAAAACCTTTTGTCTTTTATACATATATATAGATTACTGAATCCTATATTTCTTTGAGATGAGGACTAATCATTTGCATTATTTAAATTCTTCAGAGTATTGTTCTCATCTTGAGTGTTATTTTCAGTATGTTTTAGTGGACATAACTTCCGATCCTCTTCAGATATATTTTGTCAAACTCAGGAATCTGTATGGAATTTCAAAGGAAACCCTTTATTTAATTTGTAGAGGTAGCATGCTCTCGTTCCGTCATGACCAGGTAGAAGTCTTAAGTAATTCACGATTGTATTCTAAATATCGCTCACATTGAAGATTGAACATTCAACTTCCAAAAAGAATGTCATTTAAAACTGAATTTTACTTCGTAAAATACCCATTACTACACAAATCCTTGCAATCTGAGCAATACTACTTATTTATTTGATACACAAATTAAAAACATAAAATTTAGCTGATATAACTGCATTGATGCTTTACCTACATAAAAATGAAATATGATATTTGACATGTTTTTATTTTAACTTAAAAATTATAGAAATTAAAAAAAATATGAATAAACTGATGAGTTAAGAGATTGGTGCACAGGGGTTCTCACTGATTCCTGAAAAATGCTCGTTGTTAAATACTAGAAATTAATTACAATTTAAATTAATGTCACTATACATACATTTAGTTTCACTCTGGTCAAGTGTATGATAGGACTGAACACACCAAATTGAATATTACAAAATGTAAAAGAAAAATAAACAAAAAACATAACCTGGCGATATTGTCTCAAAAAGGTTCTTTGAAATAAAACAAATTATTACAAGCAACATCTCAGACACTATTTAACTTAACTAAGGAGAAGTGCTTGAAACAGTGGGATCTATGGATGACTACATAAGCCCTCCTTCTTAGTTTGAGCACAATCGTTAATTAATGTTTCCTGCAGTTTCTTGGCGTTATGTAAATAAACAAATTAAGCATAGTGAAAATCGGTTGGTGTTTTGTTTACGTACATAGACATGGTAGATGGAGCTGCTGACTGTCAACTAGATGGTTGACGGTTTGATCCCTGGCTAGGGAGAGATGTTAGCCTTGTTACGCTGAAGAGTTGTGATATATTAAAACTATTTGTCTGTGGATGATTATATATATATATATTCTATTCTTCTTGCTCGTCCGTCGAAGTCGACGATGACCAAGGTATCAATCAGTTCGGCGTCAGGGGTTTGTGGGTCCTGAGATGGCTGATGAGGCCAATCCGTGCTCGGCAGACTCTTCCACACTCTGGACACATGAAGGCGGTATATATATATATATACACACACACACGTATATGGAAGGTACAGTTTTTTTATTTAATCTATAAGTATAAAAGCGAAAATGTGTGTATGTATGTATGTTCACTTTTTGTGTATGTCCGCAAAAGAATTTTTTTCGGCGTCTTCTCGAGACCGTCGCTCATTTATAAAACTTTTTATATCACATCGAAATCATAACATCTACGAGTTATGAACTGGGGTCGCATGTGTATTTAATTTGCCCAACTTTTAAAAGCTAAATATTCAACATTTTTCGATTGGCGCGTGTAGATTCGCCTTTTTCGTATAATAAAAGTGAAACTAATACGAAGGTTGTTACATCGTTCCCAGCGTGATTCGCCGGGAACGTCTAAAAGCAATCAGCTTTGATCAATGCATTTTTTCCTTATATCAGACAATTGCTATTCAATTTGGACAATCCCCTTTCAATGGGGAGTTGCCCCCACTTCCATAATATTGGGGAAGGCCAAACTGCCCCGCACTAAATAAAAAAACGATCCCGCAGTGAAACAAAGTAAACAAATGCTAAAAAACTGCCCCGTCATCGTAACGCTCCCGCGATAACCTCATTAAGCAGCAACCTGTCAATCAAACCTCCTTGACTTTACTCACTTTAATCACTCTTACATTAACATTGTTGCCGTAGCGCAGGTGTTCAGGTTCAGTCTATAGGCCTCAAGTCTCCGGGTTCGAGCTCACATGCCACCAACCCCCATCTTTTTTTTTTTTTTTTTTTAAATATCGCTATCGTTAAGTTTCCTTTTTGTTCTGATTTACCTGCCGCTAGTTAATTTATAAATTTACATTACAACATATATATAGATCTACATATATATATGAGTGATGTCAGAAAAGAAGCTAAGTACTCTCAACAAAATTTCTCGAATATTAAAAAATAAAATAAAGAAAAAAATCTGTATGAAGTACATATCCATGACAAAACAAAAATGTCATATTCCAAACATTACGTAAATCAATGAAGTATTTTTATTTTTTGATAAGTCATTTTTAAGCAATTAATGGGAATTTGTAGGCATTACAACGTAAATCTAGTATGAATTATTGTTGATGTGTTTTCTTTTTTAGATTTTTTTCAAAATGACAGTCGTTCTTCTGCTACTCATAAAATTTGATTTTCTTACTAAAAATAAAAAACCCTAAGAGCCTCTTTCACCAACAAACTCATCAGGAGTTAATCGTTGGTATATCAAAAGATGCAAAATAAATAAAAAAAAAAAAAAAGAAAAAAATTGTCACGCAAGAATAAATACTTGGGGATATACGAGTAAATCCTGATAAATTTGTTGGTGGAAGGAGGCCTCAGGGTTATTTTTTATATTATTTTCAAAGCACTGTATCGTTTTTGTAATATTAAAAAGTTATTTAAAAATAAAACTATTTCATCAATTTATATGATTTTTGGAATATGATATTTTCATTTCATCATGCATACGTATATCATGCAGAGCTTTCTTTATTTTCATTTTTAATATTTGGTGAATTTTGGACAAGAACAGATAGGACATTATATAATTTTTGCACGTCTCTCATCATCATAGAAAAGGATACAATATCACTGCTCCTGTACTCCATTGGATGGAGGCTGAGCAATGCAATGAATTATGTGAAATGTTGCAGCTCTTTGAAGAATATGTATCAATAACGATTTACCAAAGCAACATTATGATATCATGCGATTCGTAACAAGGATATGTGCATACAACATTGAAAAAAAGTTCACTTGTTATCTCTGTTAAAAATAAATTAATTAATCAAACTAGCAAAAAATTAATCTCAAAGTAAAAAGCAATACTTACAAGAACAGATTATCCATAACATAATTGTAATCTTTTCTTCCTCGATCCGGAAGAAAACAACCGGAAAATACAATAATAGCATTCAGATCTTCTCCCATGTAACCTAGGATAAAAAAAAAAAATAAAAATAAAATAAATAAATAAATAAATAAAACTTAGAAGCAATTTGATATAACTAGTAGTAGTATTTAAATTCGAAATTAATATTTTTTTAACAAATAATTTTTCAACAAATCTCTATAAATAAAACAGTAGATATATGTGTGAAAATATTTAACCGATAAACTCTTAAACTACAGGTCACATAACACTGACATTAACAGAAAATAGTAATCATACATCAAAGATGGTTTATAATGAGTAAAATCTTTGTTTGGATGGATGAATAATGCATACAGAAATATGTTGGCAAGTTGAAATGCAAAATGTTCATTTTAATTTGCCAACATATTTCTATTAGTTTTGTGCATGTGAAAATGTATTCATAGCTTGAAGTGGTTTAATTTTAAATCTTTCTTATCTACCTGTCAATAGTCCAAATGGTAGGGAATGTAGCTGGAGTGCTAAATGTTTTGGTTTCAATTCTAGCTGATGGCACCTAAGTCATTATTTTTTAACTTTTAGAATCAGTGCTATATATATATATATATTATATATATGAGATAGATAGATATTCGAATGTTCCATTAAAGTTTTTTGTCTCTCAAAAACTGAGTTCGTAAAGAAATCGAGAACATAATTTTCCTCTCCCCAATTAACCATTTTCATTTGTTGTAGAATATCTTTCGTTTTTGTCACTTGGTCTTACTGGATTCCAGGGCAAGAATTTATCTAGTCTGGTGGAGTATTCAGCTTCATGCTATTACTTGAGATAACATCACTTTGAGTAGGTGCACCATTCGTCGTAAAAGCTAATGTGGATTAGCCATAGAAAAGAAATCTCAAGAAATGGGCTGCGAATATTATGTGACTTTGAATATTTGGTCAGGGTTTACTTCTAAGGAAAAGTATCCTCATGCCAGGTGTACAGAGAGACCTTAGACATTTGAGAGCATCTAGTAGTTATTCAAGTTCTCTCCTTTATCTCTCTAAATGTCAGAAGATTATTTGGTGCTTCTTCATTATTAGAACGAAATTCAAAAATTGAAATTCTAATAAAACCGATGGTATCTACTTAATTGCTATGTCACAGTAATGAACATATAAAACAAATGATGCAAAACGATAAGGTAGAAAATTAATTATTGATGAAAATAGTTTTCAAAGGCAATTAGCAAAAATTGAGTTTTCCTTAGAAAAGAAACCGAAAAGTTCAACTCGTAACAAGGGAGGTAATAATTCTCTGAAATCTTCGTCCAATTTATCAAAACTCAATTTTCACTGCTTGCCATCAAAAACTATTTTCATTAATAATTTTTTACCTTATCGATTTTCGTAATTTTTGGATAGGTTCATTACTGCGACATGACAAGTATATACGATTGGTTTTACTTGAAATTCAATTTTCAATTTTTGTTCTAATAACGAAGAAGCACAGATTATTTCTTCTTATTTGTATTATTCAAACTACTTTTTTTTTATTTTGTTGAGTGTTATTTTCACAATATTTCAGCTAATATAACCTTTGACTTTTTTCAGGTGTTTCTTATTGAACCCAGGAGTCTGCATAAAATATTCTATAAACTGTCATAAGTGTAGGAATTAGAAAAAAAGAAAAACAAATAAAAGGATGTTTCATTTTTTTTTTGTTGTAAATTCTTTACCTCCATGAGATAGAACTTTCTTGTAGGGTTCCACCACTTTCATATCAATACGGAATTGCTTTTCTCCAATCCACACTGCCTTCCAATGCTTTGAATCTGCTCGTTCCTCTTCAGCAGTGTATTCAGGGATAGCACTTGGAGACTCCAAAGGAGTTTCACCTGTTGACACATGAAAATACAATTAATGAAAACTCAATGCAAAAATTCTTACTATAAAACTATTTTAATTTGTGCACGTGTGAATATGAGAAAACGCTACGCATCCATATCCTAACCCTAACCCACACGTCAAAACGTTACCCTTCTATATGCTCACATCAGAGATAAATCACTTTCTGGAGCATTCATTTCAGGTCTGCAAACAGCCAGTAGACACTGGGGGCCAAATCTGGAGAATAGGGTGGGTGTGGAAGCTGTTCAAAATATAATTCCTGTAGTTCTTCTACCACTGACATCAACATGTGACATGAGTAGACTCCTTCCTTCAAATGATGGACCTTCTTTTCTTAAGATAATCTTTGAACCTGATACCTTTGCATCCCAAAATACAGAAGCCAAAACCTTGCATTATTGGTCGCTATCTCACACAACTTTTATTTACAATCAGACAAGCAAGTTTGGGGACCTTTTTTTCAAGTTATGACGAATTTGATTTGTGTTTGCATGATTACATTTAAAGCCAGCATACTATCCCTTTACCATGTTTGCGATACATCAGAGTTTGAATAAAACATCACACACTATTGTTTTGCTTGAGCATTATTTTTCCCATTGGAAAACAATGTTTCAATACACTAAATTCAGATTTTTCCATCATTTTCAAATTTTTTAAAATTATATGCATACAATTTAAAATAAAAATATTTAATAAATACTTGAATTTGTTCAGTTTTTTTTTTCTTGGTGAGTAAAACATTATGACTACATATATTAAACAATTTTTTTGTCTAAAATTCCTCCATGTTAAAATTATAGTATTTAAAGCCATGACGAAACAAAAATATCATATTCCATAAATTACATAAGTTAATATTAAATAAAAAAAATTCAGTTTTATGAGTAACCAAAGAACAACCATTTTGTCTGGCATTTTGAAAACAATCTATAAAAAACAAAAAAACAAAAAAAAAACAAAGGGAGATAATGCAATAAATCAAACTTATGACATCTATATTGTAATGCCAATGAATTCCTATTAATTGCTTAAAAATGATTTTGTCTATAAAAATAAAACTACTCGATAAATTCATGTGATTTTTGGAATATGATATTTTCATTTCATCACAAGTATGTACATCATAAAGATTTTTGTTTCTTAATACAGAGACATTCTGGACAAGAACCAAAGAATTTCAAGATTTTTATCTTAGTAGTATATTATATCAACACACAATATCTTTAATTCTTATTTTGTTATCCTTTGCCCAGGCAACGTCAGGTAACCTTACTTGCTATTATTCTTTTAAGTGTTTTTTTTTTTTTTAAGGCAGCTTCCAATAGAAAGGAATCAAAAACAAAAAGTTTCTTTATGCTTCTCAAAATTTCTGTATCTCTCAAGCAAATGAGACGGAATGATAACAAAAACAAACTCACTCTCCCAATCAATTTCTCCTAAGTCATCAACATCAACTTCTTCAGGCGTGTCGAGGTCCTCTGGCGTCTGTAGATCATCTATGTTGCCCAGCACGTGTTCACCCGGTGGCGAACCACCTTCTCCATCCAGATCCTCATCGTTGAAGAAATCACCCACGTTTGGTTTTATTTTCTTCTTCGGACGAATTGGTTGTAATGTGGACGGTCGTACTGAAATAATAAATGACGATTAGTTATTAAAGCAATTAGTTTTTATAGAAATTATTATAGCAAATAGAACCAGTAAAAAAACATGCTAACCTGAACGAGTGCTACACGTATGGGGAGGGGGGGGGACAATCTAGTCGGCAGGTGAGAAGGAAAAATATGATTTTTGCAATGTCTTTATTTTTTTTTTATGGAGTGGGGTGTATTTTGTTTCACAGCATGTCAACACTTTTTCGGTTATTTAATGCCAAATTCAGTCATTTTGAAAAAAGAATTTTATATTTCAAGTTCTTTATATCTTCAAATATTTATTCATAAGGTTTAGTTATCTTTTTTTTTTTTTAATCGCATATCAACCCTTTCTTTGTTATTTTATGTCGAGTCCAATAATTTTGGAAAGAGGTTTTATGCTTCAAGTTCTTTATATTTACAAATATTTATTCATGGTGTTTGGTTTGCCTTTTTTTGTATAGGAAAATTGTTGTTTTTGGCCTTGCAAAATAATTGAATTTTCAAAGGAAAAGGAAAAACAAAAAACGATAACATCAATATTTGGTGCATTTTAGGTTGGAAAACTAGTACCTTCAGACAGCCTGATCTGGCAGCACCAATTTTTAAAAATCTTTATGTTGGCAGAAAAAATTATATATTATGAGATATTTTATTTCACCTGTTTTTGCTCCCAGCGGCAAAAATTTAACATAACAATTATAACAAAGCATACCTCTAAAATTTGACACAAATTTTATTCTTTCTTTGCTGCAAAAAAGGAAA
The DNA here is from genome assembly GCF_053919585.1 of Euprymna scolopes. Taxonomy (NCBI): domain Eukaryota; kingdom Metazoa; phylum Mollusca; class Cephalopoda; order Sepiida; family Sepiolidae; genus Euprymna; species Euprymna scolopes. Next base: position 17,542,643 of record NC_136504.1, on the reverse strand, counting down.
TGCCTAATTTGCCTCTGAATAGAGATGTTAACAACCTTGAAAGCTAATAGTTCTTTATCTTAAGCAGAAACTGGTATATGGATATAGCACTGTTGGATCAACTGCAGCCGTTTAAAGGGATTTGGTATGATGCCTTCTGATAAAAAGATTCAATTCTCATCTTGAGTCGACATTACAGAAGTTCATAATTAATGCTCATTTGAAAGAAAAGTCCTTATTAACAGGCCAACAATTCAGACCTTAAAAAGTCTCTGGGAGACTCATATACAATAAAAACTTTGCCTAATCATTTAGGCTTAAAAGTAAAGTCTCAAGGAAATGCCTCATATCCATAGAGTTAAGTTCCGTCCTTCTTTCTTGTTCCACTGCATGTCTGGAACTGAAAAAGAAGCATTCAACTTCTCGTTTGCAGTTAAAACGACGACTAATATGATTGGTCCAAACAAAGAGAGTAGGTGGCCAAATCAGCCAATGAGGAGCTTGCTTATTATTGTAGAATTTCTCCCAATATCCGCTTTTAACAGTAACAACTTACTAAAAAAGAAAAGATAAAAAATATTACTGCAAATGTGCATTAATCCAATTAATTAAATCGCATCAAACTTCTGCTTTTTTGTTGCAAAAAAAAAAAAAAAAAAAATTATAATATAAAATTTGAAAATGCATCTTCCTTATAAAATATTTAATGCAGTGAATAAATGCTGAACACGTTAAAATTGTGAAAATATCTTAATTTTTTAGATTAAAAAATATTAAACTATTGCTTCGTCTACAAATAGTTTTTAGTTGAAGCTCTCAACATCATAAATTGGGGTGGAGCTAAGAACCCCTGTTGCTATTGACCAATCCTAAAATATGTTTCTGACTTTCAACTATGATCTCATCCTAATCTTTGGTTAAGCTATCTTTTAAGATTATCATCATTTGATATAATCCGCTTAACTAAATGCTAATCTAATCTTACATTACATGATTCAATAACTAAGAATATTTTAGTACATAATATAAAAACGAAATATTTATCTAAGATAAAAAAAAAAATCAAATAACTACAAGTTACTTAAATCAAATCATAGGCAAAGTTGTATCGTAAAAGTACAAGTAAAAATAAATGGCAGGTTCACATGGTGTTTTGAGTTGAACAAGTCACTATCAAAATTTTGATCAATTTCTGGAACCTTTGATATGTAACAAGCTGAGCATGCAGGGTCCCTCACCATGAGTGAAACATTTACTTTTACCATGACTAATGTTTATGCAAATTTTTAAAAAAAATCCAAGGCGTAGTTATTGAGAAATGTATGAACGGACGAACGATTTTAGGGCAATTTTACCCCTATAATGTCTCCTAAGGGGACAATCAAAGTTATCCTGGAAAATCCGTTCTAGCAAACATTTACTTTCACCATGACTAATATTTGTGCAAAATTTTTAAATGGACGAATAGGAGATTTGTTGGGAGACTAAAAAGTGTACGATAATACATGGATGTACAAAAGTATGAGAGATATTCCAGACTTTGGATTTAAAAGGAAGACTGCTATTTTTCATTGGAAAATTCCTAGAAAATTATGACTTAAGTACCTGTTGGAAATTACACTATGAAGTTACAAAGCCATAATAAAAGTGCATGCTGTCAGTGTCCCTTTTCAACATTAAAATAACAGACTGTTTGCTATACATGAATTATTTTCTGGTATATTGTTGATGAAAATATATGCACTGCATCAAACACAGATTGCAACTGCGTTTAAATGGACTGAAACAAATAGTTTAAATTTTCCTAAAGTAAAAAAAAAAAAAAATCATGCATTTCTGCAACCTCTACAAAAAAAAAAAAAAGATTTGCGTTTAAAACTAAATGGAAATATCATTAAGAGATCAATATAAAATAATAAAAATTTTGGAGCATTAGATTTCATAAGTTGCCTTCCATCCCTCACATAAAGTATTGGAGACAGAAACTTAACAAAGCAAACAATCTGTTCCTAGTAATGACCTCTACTGATGTCAGAGGTGATAAGAAATTACTAATCAAAGTGAACCAAACAATTGTGAGATTAAAACTTCTATGCCGATGCAGACATCACTAGTCTCTCCCTCTTAGACATGATCCAAAAACGAGTCTCAAATCTAATAGATTCCGCACTATCAGCCGAGCTCCAATCTCTGTCCCATCGTCGCAATGTTGCATCTTTGTGCCTGTTTTAGAAGTACTTTAATGGAATGTGCTCTGATGAACTCATAGCACTTGTACCCCTCCCCCGCTCAACATAAATATTCCTGACAAACCTGGCAGGCAGGAAAATCCCAACCCTTCACTGTTGGGATCCCTAGATACCAGAAAGCCTTCTACTCTAATAGTTTCTTCCTTCAAACTGTTAGATCGTGGTTCACTGCTTCCCTGACTGTACTAACTTGCTGAAGTTTAAATAAACAGACACCTCGCTGCTCAAGTTCTCACAGTCTCCTATAAACACGATCTCAAATAATAACCCCTTACGTTTCAAGTGCCAATGTGCTCTGTTTTGAGTTAAAAAGAGTAGAAAAAGAAACTTATACAAGATTCTCATACCTTAACAAATTAAAAACAATTCACCATCAAGATTTGAGACTTACACTGACATGGTCTTCTGCATATCACTGATGTAGAGTTTTTTTTTATAAAAGCGAATGAAGACCTTTTATCACCAAGAAACCTTGAAAATTATTATAATTCTCATTAAATTCTGCCTATAATTGTATTTAATACACAGTATATAACCCTTAAAAAAAAAAAAAAATGCCATTAAGTCTCATCTCCAAAACGCAACACGGGTTATTAAAACTAAGTCTTATACTTAACTAGCAGGCCGCCCGGCGTTGCCCGGTCGTAAAATACACATAAATATTATATTTTAATTAATGCAGAATTCTTATTTATTATAAAACAGAAATATTGTAATATTAAATTGCTTAAAAAAAATGAAGTAAGAAAGAAAAAAGAGAAACTGAAACGTGCATGCGAGGATGGTTTTTTCTAAACAGTTCACTTCTAAGTAAAAAAAAAAAAATATCTGAGCTGAGATCAAAACAAAAACCTAAAGCCAGCGACTCAAGTACGATAACCATTAGGCCAGCTGGACATGATCTTTAAAAAGTGTTTTCAAACCTACTTAATTCTTAACATAAGGAATCTGCCATGCGAACCATTCATGCATGCACACTCATGAAACAGTTGAAAACAGATAAAAATCCGGTGGCCTCTCACATACCAATTTTGGACCCATTTAGCAGCCCCTTTTTTGGATCAAAACCCGATTAAAAACTTTTCTGAATACCTTACCAAATTTCAAGCCTGTAGATCCAAAATTCGTTGAGTATATAGGCCGAGAAGTGTCCACACACACACATGCACACACACATTCCCACTTTTATAGATATATAAATTTAACATTCTCAAAGAACAAAACAAGCCCGATTATATTTCAGTATGAATTTTAAAACATAAAAGAACAACAAATATCTGTACACAGATGGATCTAAAGATGAAGATGCAGTTGGAAGCGTTACCATTTGTGACAGCAAAGATACAGCCAAGAATTGCATCAGTTTATACCAAGAGTCTCCAAAGTTTTAAAACGGGGTGGGGGGGTGTATATTGCTGACTTTTTAAATCTATGTGGATCAAAATAATAATAAAAAAAATACCTACATGTGTTTTATACTATTTTACTTATTAGCTTTCTTTTTTAGCGAAACTGGTTCTCCAAAACCTCATCCTTTTAATCATTTTATGAACAAAAAGAAAAACCAGCACTATTTTTATGTGTTTCTATTTAAAAAAAAAAAATTTTCATTAATATTTTCACATTTTCTATAAGAACTCTGTGGGCCAGATTAAAGACTTTCATGGACCAGATTTGGCCCATGGGCCATAGTTTGGAGACCCTCCTGGTTTACATGACTGAGATAATGGTTATTGTTTTGGCATCGGATAATAGATAAAAATAAATTTGAGGTAAAGAAAAATATGAAAAATCCATTAATTATTCAACTTTCCAACTTAATAACTTCTGCAGCAAAGAAACTGTTGTAATCTGACAGTTAATTCGTAATAAATACAATCAGAATTCAATGTTGGAAACCAACAATATTTTTTTTTTTCTAAATAATGTATGCGCACTATTCATAGTGGGAGGTGATGGTGGTCAAGTGGTTAACAACACAAACTGATAACTTGGGTATGCCAAGTTCAACTCCTGTTCATTCCACAAAATCACTTTTACTTTTCGTGTTGATAACCTTCACGTGGTCCCATTCTGTAAGTATTAATACCTGATGTGTTTCGAGGAAGGATTCTGATTAGAAAAATATCAGGAAAACCAATGTTACCAGTAGATACTTCTAATTCACACGATACAATGATTATTTATAGTCCTTCAGTTCATTTTAGTGTCGAGGAGTGTTTATCTCCCTAAAACATTCACTGTTTAGAAATTTCACTTCCTTTGGAAGTTGTATCTTTTTTTTTTTTTTCTTTGAGCATTTCTCCTTTTTTAAATTTCACTTCCATCAGATGCCATATTTTGTTTGAATCGATGTCGGAGATTAAAGATGATTGTCTTCTACACATGTTAGAGCATTTTGGTTCTGGTGATACTCGAGTTCTTGGTACTTCAAACAAATCTTAAATTATTGTCATAGGCTTTTCTTTCTCCAATGATTTCATTCAGACACATAACTCTTTTCACGCTGCGTTTCAGCAATTCATTTGAGATGTAAATGTTATATACTCATCTTTTCAATTTAGTTCTAAAAATAATGTCCTTTTCAGCTTTCTCCATTTTTATCTTTACTTAAGGTGTGTGTGGCTTTGCTCCCTATAGATTCCGAAATGGCTGGGTCAATTTCTTTAAAATTTCACAAACATACTTTAATAGAAGTTATATTAACAAATGTACTTTATATGTTTGGGAGCGTTCATGGAAAGGTTTTATCAGAATACCATTGATAATTATCAAAAATTGAAAGAATTTGATTAAAGAATGAGTTCCAATTTTGACCAAAGTTAACACCTTATACAGCCTAACATCACAATTGCATTCAAGAAGTTTTATCACCACACAAGTAGAAAGGCCCAGTGTATAAAATCAACAGTAGGTTCTGTGATAAAACAAGCGTGCATTCAAAATAAATGTTTCTGTTTAGAGCACAATTGAACTATGATACTTGACTTTAATTCAAGCCATAATTTTATAAAATCAACAATAGAGTCTCTACAGTATAATGTATTGTGGACTAATTCAGTGCAGGAAGGAATGTGAAGCTTCCTCTTGGTATACCACAATGACTCCCAAACTAGAGCAGGCAATCAATCGACCTGATTAAAAAATGATTGATTTCATCAATTTCATTAATAATTAAGGTATAGGAGAGTAGAATATTTGTTGATCCTCATACAATTTTGGGCAATATCAGGTCTCCTTGCGAGTAATCTTTAAAATAGATTTTTTCTTTGAGGTTGAATAATTTTGTTGCATTTGTATTATATATTTCAAACTTTTTGCCCTGTTTAGATATTAGTTTATTAAATAGCAATCAATTTTTTTGCAAACATAAGTTCAGCTGGTGATATTCCTGAAATTGTACTCTGGTTTGGACTTAACCAATATATTCTGAGATATTGCAACAATTCATCTTCAGTCTAACATCCATCTGATTTTCTTACCATTTGCTTAAATGTATTTACGATGTGTTCTGCTTCCCCATTAGGAATTGGATTAAATGGAGCAGTTTTTATATGAGTAACTGGAAATTCTTTGCAATATCTCCAAATTCTTTAGTCATAAATTATGTCCCAATATCAGACACAATTGTATCAGCAACACTGATCCATGCAAAGATGCTGTTCAAGGAGTTTATGCTTTTGCATGTAGGTTTCCTACATATCACTACTTCATGAAACTATCACAATAAGACAATGAACTCCATTAGTCATGAATAGTCAATATGTAGCCTTGATCATATGTCCATTTTTAGGCATGGATTAAATTTTACTTGTGGTCTCTTTGCTGCCACTGCTCAACATCACAGTTTGATAGTGTCTTCAATTTCTTTATTCACATCAATTCAATAAACATAACTCTTCGCAGTTACTTATTCTGATTTTAATGATTTTAATGATTCCAGAATTTTCTGTATGAAAATGCTTCAATATTTATTTTCAACAGTGATGCTGTTATCGTTACACACTCACCATATAACAACATACCATCAAAAGAAAAAAAAAATGCTTTTGTGATTTGATTTTTTATTTTGCTAGCTGATTAATTTTTTTTTAATAAATTTATAAAATTTGGTTTCAAATTTAATTTCTCTGAACATCAAGAGTAACTCCTTCATTGTACTGAAAAGTACTTTTTTTTTTTTAAAACTCTATTTCAGTACATAATGCAGAAATCAGCTTTCTTTAGAGATTCATCTAGCTTTATGATTAGCCTTGGCAATCTGTGTGTCTTATTTTTGATAGAAGAAATTCCTTGGCAAATGTTTAATTTAATTGACTGGTAACCTAGCTCTGCAGACAATTCACAGGAGGATTGATCAATGCCTTCCTTAGACTCAAATATTAATAGTAATGAATGATGTTCCCTTTGCAAAATAAATCTCTTACTTTTTTCTCACTTCCTCTCTCCTTTTGCCTATACTATTTGTCTGCTCCCTTGAACCATGCTATCCACCTTCTACGTAACTCAGAAAACATATGATATATATCAATACATGTTTTTTTTTTACTTTATTTTCATATATTGTTAGTGTTGGAGATATTATGTCTATTATTTTTTCCTTGAGTCAACTTACCAGCACGATTTTCCTCTTCTTTTGATGGTGGCATTTCATTATGATTTTCATTTTTGTGTTCACCTTGATGATTGCTCATCTTGTCAGAGGATGAAGATGAGGATGATCTGTTGGCCCTTTTCTCAGCTGATGATGCATTTCTAACACGAGCTGATGATGGGTCGGAGGCAACAGTTTCCTCTTCATCATGTAAAACTTCACCGGAAAGAGTAATCCGCTTCATATCCTGAAAGTACACAAGAATTATTACTATGAAAAAAAGGGAAAAAGGTAATCAAAGATTATCTATAAATGGAACAATGGCAATTAAGACAAAATTAAAGGATTTTTTTTTTTAAATTGAAATAGTAATTAATTAACAATTTTCCTCACTCTCTATCTGTGCCTAAATTTAAACACAGATTCCCTAATGTGGTAGTTTAGTAATCGTTAATGGTGCAAATTGGATAGAATTTGTATTATTTATGGGGGCGGCTCAACAAAAACTTGTTTACATTAGATTTGAAGGTTACTATGTTGTATTCAACCAGGAAGCAGAACAGTGTTCTACAGACAGGTAGTTCTGGGAAAGAAACTTTGTTCATGGAATCTGCGTTAAGATTTAGGCACATATAGCGAGTGGGGGAAATCGTATATAGTGGTTGCAGCTAGTCAAGTGTTTTTTTTTTTGTAAAAGTTTGGCAAGGGAGGACCATAGATTGAAGTTCAGCCAAGCACTTGCCATGAAAATAACAATAAAGCAGAGACATGCGCGCAATGTCTCTTCTGTGGGAACGTGGTTGCAGGGAAAAGAAAAAAGCATTTCCTACTAGGTTTGGAATGTCCATGTCTGCTTTCATCTAATGAAAACGGACATAGACATGGCACTTAAACTCCTTCTTGGAGACACTAGTGAATGGATATTCATTAAGATAAATAAAATATGTAAAATGAGAATTGTTTCTGTCTCATTTTACAAGTGTAACAACTATTGAAAATAATGCAAGAACTTGAAGGAGATGAGGAGTCAACAACAACATACCCACTCCTCCTCCTCCTCCAAGATATGCAATCAAATATAGTCAAAATTAATGTGGTGTTTGAGAAGTTAAAAAAACTAAGTTGATCTAAGTAGGATATTCATCTAAACACTCAGCTTCGTGTATTACAAGCATGTATCACATTGCAACACTTCCTTATGCATGTGAGATCACTTGAATGATTCGTTTGAAATACATATGGTTGTATGGTGAAGAAGCACAATTCCTGATGGAGAGGTACTCAACAATCTTAGGAATGAGTTTCAAAGCACATTTTATATCTATTTACCAGGGTGACCCGACGTTGCTCGGGATTGAATCAGAATCAATGAATGTTCCACACTTCCAATACTTTTATTACCGGTGAAATCACCCATTCATCAATAAAATTCATCAATTGCCTGCTGTACTTAGGAACCCACCATGCTGCCTCCCCGCAGTGACTTAATCCACAATACATTGCAGTGTAGAGAACCTACTGTTGATTTTATAAAAATTATTTCCATATAATAACTTGAATCAAAGTTTAAAATGCAAAAGTTGTATCATGGTTCAAGTGTGCTCTAAGCAAAAACATTCATTTTGAAGGTAATCCTGTCTTATTAAAGAACCTATTGTTGATTCAATATGATGGGCCTTTCTGCTTGTGCAGTGATAAAACTTCTAAAATGCACTTGTAATATTAGGTTAAAAGTATAAAAGTGTTAACTTTGGTCAAAATCGCACTGTTCCTTCTTTAATAGGATTTTTTTTTTCTGATTATCGATTTTTGATACTTATCAGAGGCATTCCAGTACAAGACCTATCTAGGAACACTTCTGGGCATATAAAGTATATTTGTGTGAAATTAAAAAAGAAATTGGCTTAGCCATTTTGGAGTTCATAGGGAATAGACTCTCTCTCTCACACACACACAAAGTGCCTTTTATATATATATATAGAGAGAGAGATAATAATAGAGTAGGACTCGTCAGTCACATATCATGATTAAATAATTGCTGGTTCCCAAACAATTATTCTTTTGTGAACTCCATAGAGGGTTGAATAGATGAGAGTGGACATTGAAGATCAATATACATTTGCAGCCAGATTAACGATAAAGCAAAGTAATCGGAAATAGGACACAGACCACCTCTGAAGATGTGGAATCTATAACCGATATAAATTTACTATCATCATGTTTTGGAATTTTTAAGATGCATTATTCAGACTACTTATTTCATCTTAATTCTTACTGCCTAATTTTGGCCTTAAGTGTTCACATTCCATGAGCAATGTTTCGGACAAAGGGGAAAGAATTGCTGTGTTTTTGGATTGAAATCTATTCCCCTAACATCTATCATTGGCTAGTTTTTGACCTTTAAGTAATATTTTTTCTTTTTTTTTTATTTAGTTCTTTACATCAAGTGGCATTACGCCTTGTCTTGGGCTATTTATATTAAAAACAAGTATTCACGATATCATCATATTTCAAGAAAACCAATTCAAATGACCATGTGCGCTTCTCAGGAATTCACTATATTAAACACCTATCAGCATAGCTAATGAGAAGGATGGTCAGTCACCCCGTGAGATAAAAAAAAAAGCAATACTGACAAATGGCAGAAGAAACCAGTTGTAAGATCAATAGTAATCTAGTATATCAATCATCATCATGTTTGACAGCACATGATTAATAGTTCTTTCAGGAATTTAAGTTCTGACATGGAAAAATGCTGATTGTCTTGGGCTTCTTGCAACTGAATGTTTGCTCTTTTGCAGTGAACAAAATATGCAGCACAGGTATCTATATCTATCTGGTTGGGTTCTTTGCGCAGAGCAATGTGATGCTCTTTCTCCAGATTTCCTCGTCTTCTATCAGCTGCTTCAGATCTTCAGGATCACAGTTGGCATCATGTGCAATTTGCTGTCATCCTATGCTTGTGCATCCATGCCATGAAGTCCACAGCAATACATTTCTCACCAGATCTTACTTGCTCCTCTGGCAGTGACCGGCACATCATAAATATTGCTCCCTGGTGGTAGTAGATATGGCAGGTAGGTTGCCATAAAGTTGCTGCTTTGTGGGATAATCTTGCCAAGATATATTTAACACTGTAGCATATAGGTTTACGTGCTGTTTATCTATCTTTCCAATCTTTTAGTGAGTGTCCAGATTGTAGCACTGTAAACAAGGACAGACTCCACCATTCCTCTGAAGAACTGCCTCTTCAGTTTGTCTGTTAGTATTGAAGTCCATACTGACCACAACTTATCCAATGCAGCCCATACTTTTGAGATGTAACTTTCGATCTCTCTCTCCGTGGAACCTATGTTGCTGCCCAGGTACGCAAACTCAGTAACTTCTTTCAGTGTTGTTCTATCTAGAGCTTTGATCTCCCCCCCCCTCTGCATTGAAAGCCATAAATTTTGTCCTATCCGCATTAAAGTAAAAACTAATGTCATTTGCAGACTTTTCTAGCTCTTCAGCACAGATGCTCTAACCTAAAACAGTGCAACTCGGTACAGTTATGTAGTTACAAATGCAACAAACTAAGAAATTAAATGAGAACCACAAGGAGATAAATTTAAATATAATCTTTACACACAAAAAAAAAAGTTAAAAAAAAAAAAACATCTCCCACACTAAAAAGAAAAAAAAATATTTTTTTTTACTGAAGCTGATGACGAAGTAACAAAACCTAATGTCAAGAAGGTGGATGAAGGTATTAAAAGGGGGTCAGAGTACGCTGAGTAATTTAATTATTCACATAATGAAATCTCAAAATTTTAAATTTCTGTTGTCTTTGGTCAAAGAAATATTTTTATTAATAGGAGTTTTAAAGTGTTTTTTTTTTAAGCTGAAATCAAGCTGGAGCTGAGGTTGCATTCATCACGTTGACAAACTAACAACTCCTGAGTTAACACTAAAACCTCTTTTATAAAGAGCACCAACCAGTATTGGAACATTCTAGAACCCTCTCAATCATTCTGGAAAGTTCTCGATTTTTAAAAATCTTTATATTTCTTTTTCTCCATTATTGTAGACTAGCCTGGGTGCCCGGGTGTTTGGAAAAAAAAAAAAAAAAAAAGTGGTAGTAGACAGACAGGCTCGAATCCGTGACACAAAGGCGGAAAAGAAAGTGAAAAAAAATCTGACATCTTACCACTACTCCATGACGTGACCGGAAGTGTAAAGCATTCAAATTTAACAGTCAATCAAAAAGATGACTTACAGAAATTCCATTGCTTTTAAACCTCCCACAAAGGTTGTTTTTAATGTGGGGGGAAAAGCAGCTCCCCCCAAAAAGGGGGAACTCTGGGTAGTATCCAAATAAATAGTAATTGTCTCAGTATGAAAGGTTTCCCCTACATTGACCAAGGACCAATTACAGAACAGATACTACCCCGGCGAAGGGCGGGAGTTGGCATTTGCATTCAAATAGTTTCGCTTTATTTATACGAAAAAGAGAAACAAACAGCTGACACGACGGGACGGTGGGAATTTTTTAAAACTCGATCAAAAAAAATGAAAGAAACCGTGTCCGTTTGCAAATATGAGATATTATGATTTAGGAAGTATGTGAAAACTTCTCCCAGAATCTAACCAACGCAAGAACCCAGACGCAAAAAGCCTTTGATGGACATACACAAACGCTTGCGCCCATTTTGTCTTTTATATATTAAACTAGCGGGGGGTACCCGGCATTGCCCAGGTGTTTTTGGGTGTGTGTGATCAGGCGGGGGTGGGGGTGGGGGTGGGGGTGGGGGGTGTTAATGAAAACCTAAGCATAAGCGAAGTAAAAAAAACTAACGTAAGGCAAACACGAAACAGAAAAACGAATGTTATGTAAAAAATGGCTTAAATAACCCTGCTTCAATATTAAAATTTAAAAATCCGTGACTCGTGTTGAAAGCTTTTGCGAGGCAAACAAGCACACATACATACACACATTCTTGCTTTTATATATATAGACTAGTGGGGGTACCTGGCATTGCCTGGGTATTTAGAGGTGTGTGAGCTTTTAGGTAAATCAAAACAAAAGAATAAGCGAAGTAATAACCCTAAAACTTCTTAAAAAATCGTTGCTCGGTTGTTTGTATCGGAGAGGGGGGGGGTAAAAAAGTTTTGGTAGGTAAGTAGGAAGGCTCGAAACCGAAGCCTTGAGGTGAAGTTGGAAAATAAAGTGTGAAAAAAGACGTGAGACGTTAACCGCTCAGCCAGCAAGAAATAGTAACTGAAACATGTTTGAATTTATTTAAGTATTAAGAATTGGCAGGTGCCCGCACTTAATGACTTAATGAGGTAAAATATTAGTAGCGGAGTTAACTTTCACTGCTAGGCAGTTTTTTTATTTACTGCGGAGCAGTTTATTTTGTTTCCCCAAGATGTTGGGGGGAAACCAGCTCCCCATAAAAAGTAGATTGTCCAAATTGAATAGCAATTGTCTGATATAAGGAGAAACTCAGCATTGATCAAAACTGATTGCTTTTGGACATTCCCGGCGATCGCGCCGGGAACAATGCTACCAGCTTCGAATTAGTTTCGCTTTTATATGAAAAAGCCGAATCCACACGCGGCAATTGAAAAAACATGTTGAAAATAGTGTGTAAAAGTCGGGCAAATTAAAGACAGGTGCGACCCCCATTCTTAAGTCATAAATATTATGATTTAGACAGTATATAAAAAGTTTTAAGGAGTGAGCTGACTGATCGCTTCCCGGAAAAAAGACTTTTGCAGACATACACAAAAAGCGAACATACACACACACACATTTTGCCTTTTATATATACAGATTTTCATGAAAATGCCCTTTTGAAATGAAAGATAAGATCTCTTTATGTAGAAAAGATAAATTCAGCCCTAATAACAGTACTCTAACCTGTTCTACTTGTGATGGTGTTCATCATGGATTCAACTATACAGTCATATGAGCTCTTATCTGACAAGATGGGAAGTCAAGATAAAGAAAGACATACATTTTAACATGATTTTTAGAAGACAATGACTAAAAAATGAATAATTATCAAGATGGAAACCAAAAGTTCAATTTACATATCCGTCTGAAGCTTGAGAAGGGCACAATGGATGTGTTAAACAAGTTAACTGCGATGTTTATGCTAGAAATATGACTGCAGATTTCTATAGAATATTCGCATCTAATGACAGCCGACAGGAAATGTGAAAATGTTATGAGATGAAATCAGTTTTCAAATACATGTTCTGTTTACATTTTTTTGAAAGCATTAAGTTGGAATGACATTAGATATGGTGTTATGTTTAACCCGTTCCTTTCAGCTGCTAACAGAGTTGGGCATCCTGAATTTACACTTGTTAAAGAAAGGTAAACCAAAGAGAAAAAAAATTAAAGAAAAAAAATGAAAAGAACAGATAAAAAAATGGGAATAAAACAAAGGAAAAGGAGAAAAATACAAAAGTACGAAACAAATGGAAAAAGAAAAAAGGGAAAAGGAGAAAAGAAAAAAGGGAAAGAAGGAAAAGAAGGAAAAAGGAAACGAGGAAAAAAGTAAACAAGAAAATAAAAAGAGTAAAAAACACGAAACAAGGAAAAAAAAGAAATAAGGAAAAAAGAAAAGGAAACGAGGAAAAACAGAAAAGAAACGAGGAAAAAAAGGAAACAAGGAAAAAAGAAAAGAAAGAAACGAGGAAAAAAAAGAAAGAAAAGAGGAAAAAAGAAAAGAAAGAAAAGAGGAAAAAAGAAAAGAAAGAAAAGAGGAAAAAAAGAAAAGAAAGAAAAGAGGAAAAAAAGAAAAGAAAGAAACGAGGAAAAAGAAAAGAAAAGAAGGAAACGAGGAAAAAGAAGGAAATGAGGAAAAAGAAGAAAACATAGAATCATCAAGATTGAAACGCATAATTAATCTGGGAACGGACAATGAGTGTATTCTGCAACTCAATGCACATGCAATGTTTCCTATAGAAATATTACTGCAGATTTCTATAGACTATTGGCAGTCACTGCATGACAGTGACATCCAACAGGAAATTAGAAAAGCAAAACAATAGACAGGGCAAAAGTTTTGAGGACAATTTTATGCAGTAGAAAAGAAGAACACTTTATGAAGATTCTGGCAAACTGTATAAAGCATCCCAAGGAGAGGTGTTATAACTGTAGGAAGCTAATACAGCGCGTGAAACTTTTTAATCTTGTATATTTATATATTTGTATGTACTGGATTCCTCCTAAACTACTTGGTTGATCATTACGAATTTTGGGAACACAGCTGCTAGGTTTAAGGGTGAGAAATGTAGGCTATATTTAGTTCAATTTAGTTTCATGCAAAGGCGAAAAAGAGAATAGAAATTAGATTTATATTTAATATTAACTACAAACACTTCAAATCTCAATATTTCTTGACATTAACCGGTTGTCTATCCTCCTTCCTAATATGTGTTCACAATTTTAATGAATAAGCAAAAAATGCATTGATTTTTCGTTTACCTATTAATTATTGCAAAGTATATATCTATATATCTATAAAAGTGAAAGTGTCTGTCTGTCTGTGTACATTTCCCTACACAATAACTGTCAATTTTCAGTCTACAGACTCAAAATTTGATATACAGGGTATTAAGATTTGGGAAAATCTTTGTAATCCATTTTCGGCCAGAAATTTGGCTGATAAGGGGTCAAAGTTAAACGATTTAACCTTTGAGGACTCTACCAAACTCCTCCGCCAATTTTGGGCCTAAACACTCAAAATTTTAGATATAGGTTCCTTGGACATGGATCTAACTTAATAACATGATTTGAGCCGAAAACTATGAATGTTAAGGGGTCATAATAGGGGTCAAAGTTAAAAAGAAAATTGACCTCTGTGGTCTCTACCAAATTACTCAGACAATTTCTGGTCTAAACATTTGAACTTTTACATAAAGATATTCAGAGATAGGGCAAGCTTTTTAATCGGTTTGGGTCGAAAATTTGAGCTACCAATATATAAATGTATGTATGTTTGCATGTCTGCCTAAAACTTTCGATAGAGGCGACGGATTTTCACAAGATCAGTATCGTTTTGAAGCTCGACCCTTCCGACGACAAATACCGAAAAATTGGCTAAAAACATTAATTTCTTCACCCTCAAGTGGGCACTTTTCTACAGGCAGGGGTCGCTTTTTTCGACGATATTTTCGAAAGTTATCCCCTCTTTTTGATTGTCTAGCCTTAATTTAAACCTACATCACTTCCGGTTTGGCGGTGGTCATAACAGCAAAGACGTCACATTTTTTTCCTGTTCTTTTCCTCCTTCGCAGTAAGAGTTTGAGTCTGCCTTCCTACTACCACTGTTTTTTTTTTTTTTGCTCAACACACACCTCAAAACACCCGGGCAACGCCGGGCACCCATGCTAGTAATATATATATATATATATACACACATACATACTCCTATGAATCTGTTTGTTTTTTGTGTGCATTGATATTCATATGTGGATTTTTCTAAGGGAAGGATTCTCAAGCTGATCATTTAGAATACCGATAAATATACACAATAAGACATAGCATTATGGCTATATCATATCGAAATATCAGTTCTCATAGACTTATGGAAATTAAGCAATGATGAATCTATTCACTACTTACATGGGTGACCATTTAGGAATGTCATGTGCTATAAGTTCGAAAGTGGATCTGTAAAGCAAATTTTTCTAATATTACCTTCACTCTAATTATGAATGAAATAGTAATGTATATTAGACTCTTCCATTGTGGTAGGACAACTAGTCTAAAAGAAAAACTTTGAAATAAATTAGGGCTGAGATCCGAGTGTAGTATCTGTTCGGATGCTACATTTAAGTTCATTTGTCTTTAGTTAATGTTGGAGAAACACTTCTATACTAAGACAATTTTTTATTTTTGCCTACTGCCAGAATGCTCCTTTTTTGGGGAGCTGGTTTTTCCCCTCACAATAAAAACGACCTTGTGTCACATATTGCATTAGTATTTCTCCGCTTATCTCTGCATAGTTTCCAGGAGTCTTTGATTCCTGCTTGCTACGGAAATTTAGTATAAATCAGAAGTACAGTTGGAGATTGCGCTACTCCTACTTCACTATTAAACTCCTTATCATGCAGGTAACCTTTCAGGGGTTATCCCTCGAGATGAGGGACCAGCGACAGTAACAGAAAATAAACAGCAGGTTGTTCCAATGGTATTAGCATTATAAGGAGTTATTTTCCGCATGAAAGACTGACTTTCAATTTTACCAACACACTTTGACGAACTTGTTATCTAGGTTATAACATTCTAGTTTGTTTTACTTCTCCCAAATGTTATCAGGTGTAAAAATTATTTTTGTGTCTGCCAAATGCATATAAAAACTAGGAAGCCTGATAACCTACAAGTAATTATACTCATATCTATCTTTTTGTCTATTAATACAACAAGCAACAAAAAAACAAAAAACAAAAACAAAAAAAAATTAATCACAAGAAATTATCATTTATATCTAAAAAGACATCATGACTTGGTGATATTTTAGTCTAACAAAATCATTAATGTACAGGGTGGAAGGATAAAATTGTTTCCCTAGAAAAGACGACGTGATTTCATTTCCGTTTGATAAAAACCGGTTTTCTTTTTTGTTATAGACCATCTACTAATTGGCCAGTTTTGTACAAGTCCAAAGAGTGATAGAAGCCTTCTATCATGTCTAAAAGTGACACAATGTTCAATAAGCGAGATTGGAAACGTGCCGTTGTGCAACTCATGCTCTCTACCGATCCAAGTTATGACAACAGGACCATTGCCAACGATCTCAAAATGCATCGCTGGATTGCCATGCATAACAAGGACGTGTCCAAGGGGATGAAAATAAAGTTTCTGGCCACGGTTATGATCTTTGGTGTGGTTTCAAGTGAGAGCCACATCATTCAACCTTACATCTTCGAAGTAAGCTTGAAAGTCAACATCAAAGTGTACCTAGATGTGCTGAAGAGTGTGGTGATCCCCTGGTGCAATCGGATGGCCGCTGGAAGACCGTAGGTGAGGCAGCAGGACTCAGCACTGGCCCATAAGTCCAAAGAAACCCAGGCTTGGCTTCAAAAGGAGTGCTATGACTTTGTACCCTTTTCTCACTGATCCCCCTTCTCCCAAACTTGAACCTGCTGGACTACTTCGTTTGATCATACATCGAGAACATCACCAACATGACCACCCACAACACTAAAGCCAGCCTGATTGCTGCTGAGTATTTGCAGAGTTCCTGCTGGCACTTTTGGAAAAGGTATGCTCTCAATTCTGACCTGTATTGAGATGGTGATTGAGGTTGAAGGCAGCTACATTGAATAGCTGTCAAGTTTAGTTGTAACACCCACCATGACTTACGACGCCATGGCTGTTCAAATAAGCAAAGACATTGCAAGGCATATGACGACTTTGTGAAAATGTTGCTGCAAAAACTGACCCCTCTTTGTAAAGAACGGCTCAGTTGACCAGCACAGAATTCATGTTTTAGGCCAATTTTTGGATATTTGTTGTCCAAGAGATTGGGCTTTCAAACACCAACACATTTTCTTTTTTCTATTACAGATTAACTATTTCAGTTTTCTTATTTTCCTTTTATTTATTACTTTTGACTGTTGAGAGAGAACAACGGAGGAAGAATGATATATATATATATATATATATATATATATAAATATAAAACTAGCCTAGGTGCCTGGCGTTGCCCAGGTGTTTGGAGGTGTGTGTTGAACAAAACAAAAATAAAAAGTGGTAGTAGGCAGGCAGGCTTGAACCCGTACTGCAAAGGAGGAAAAGAACACAAAAAAAACCAAAAAAAAAAAAACCGTGGCGTCTTTGCTGTTGTATCCATTACCAAACCGGAAGTGACGAAGGTTTGAATTAAGGCTAGTCAATCGAAAAGAGGGGATGATTTTCGAAAATATTGGCGAAAAAAGCGACCACTCCCTGCAGAAAAGTGCCTAGTTGAGGGTGAAGGAATTAATGTTTTAGCCAATTTTTCGATATTTGTCGTCTGAAGGGTTGAGCTTCAAAACGATACCGATCTCATGAAAATCCGTCCACTCTGTCGAAAGTTTTAGGCAGACATACAAACATACAGACATACATTAAAACAGACAGGTGAGATTTATATTATAAATAAGAATGGAGGTGTCAAACAATATACAGTGAATGATAAACAAATTGATATTAAAAAACGGGTTATTTTTAAATTAAGGCTAATCAGAACATTTAGTCGGATTTGATTTTAAAAAAACCCGTTTCTATAAAAATAAAATAAAATAAAAAAAAAACAGTATAAATATAATTAATTTTTTTATTTTCAAATCAATCAATCTCAAAACTGTTGAATATTTTAGCACATACTTTATATGATTAAAATATAAAAAAAAAGTCTTAGGAAAACAAACGTTGATGAAACCAGCTCTAGTATAAAATTATAATTCTAACATAGTATTTAATTTAAATGACAATGCATAGTCTTTAATAACAAACACAAAATCAAGTAATTTCATGCCATTCGCAAAATATCATCTGTAGAAACTTTAGTTTTCACAATCTATAATATAAAAGGTAGTTGTCTGTGTGTATGTTTGCATGTCTGCTAAAAAAAAAAAATAGAAAACTGCACCAAAAACATTCACAAAGTTGGTATTTTCTTGATCAGCATTTCCCCAGAAAAATGATATTCATTCTTTGATTCTAAAATCCAGCAGATTTTGTCAAGAAGGGGATCGATTTTTCAGACAAGGGAAATAACTGATTTTTCTTTTATTAAAGAGTTAATTCCCTTATGTTGACTTATTCCTGTAGGAATCTCTCCAAACGAGTTGTTTGTGTGTATGTCCAGAGAGAGGAATGGGCATGACGGAGAAGAAAGAAGGAAGAGGGAGGTGAAACCAGAGAGAATGAAAGAGAAATGGATAAAGAGATAGCGCTTTGAATAGAGATATGTTATACTCTTGCCCTGGGCAATGCTGGGTAGCTCTGCTAGTATCTTATGAGGCACAAATAAGACACCACCTTGCGTATAAACATCAAAAGTTCATCATGGAAGCTGAAAAAGTTATTCTTGGTATAGAAGATGTACAAAGATTACAGAGTATTGAAGACCTGAGCATAAAAGAAAAATAATGAAATCGTTTTGTTGTTAATTGTGAGGTGACAATGGCTATGTGGTTAACAACACAGACTAACAACCTGGATGTGCTAAGTTCAAATCCAGTTCGTTCTACAGAATCACTTTCACTTACAATGTTGGCAACCTTCACAGGGTCCCTCCTGTAAGTACATAACGTTTTTCTAGAAAGAATTCTGACTAGATTGAGAACTCAATGTCAGTAATGGAATCATCTGATTCATACGAAATGAATGAATGATGCTAATGTTGGATACAGATTGCTATTTATTTCTTACTCATGTCTTATACAACCTGTCTCGAAGAAACGGTTGACTATGCTTTCAGTATAGAACCATCTGTATCAATATGAATAAGAATACTGATGCATCTATTCAACTTATGCATTTAACGGTGAAAATGCTCTTTTAGATGAAAACGTACCAGACCAATTAAGAGATGGACAGAGCCTCTTACACACATGTGAAGACGCATCTA
Organism: Euprymna scolopes; assembly: GCF_053919585.1. Taxonomy (NCBI): domain Eukaryota; kingdom Metazoa; phylum Mollusca; class Cephalopoda; order Sepiida; family Sepiolidae; genus Euprymna; species Euprymna scolopes. The sequence continues at coordinate 17,523,204 of NC_136504.1, read as the reverse complement.
AGACTGATATTTTAAACTAAAGTGTGACCGACCAAAAGAAAGTGGTCATTTCAAACTGAAGTGTGTCTCAGTGATAAACAGACAAAGTGTCTCAAAGAACCACTGAAAAATATAAAGAGAATTAATAGTTACTAGTTGTACCGCCTGAACGATTAAATAAATGCAAAAAAAAAAAAAAAAAAAAAAAAAAAAAAAGCCACAGGAATGAAGAAAGTTGGGTTCAAATTGATAAAAAATAAAAATTCTTCAAAAAGATATTGAGCAACCAACCCTGTATGTTGCAAAATATATCAATAGCAATGCAGCATCAATTGAATAGATGAAGATTAATGAAATCAAACTATGATGTGCAAATACAATGGCCAAATTATCACTTAGTCAATAAATCATCATTGTGTCACAAGTAAAGAGAAATCAGCAGAATGTTTAGATTAGAACAAGACTTTTTATCAGAACCTCAAACACGTGATACTCCTTGCTACAAAATTATAATATACTAGCAGACCACCCGGCGTTGCCCAGTTGTATAATATGCATAAATATCATATTTCAATTAACAGAGAAACTGAGACGTGCATGCGAGTATTATGTTATTTTTTCTAAACTGTTCACTTCTTGTAAATAAAAAACAAGAAAAAAATACTCCAGCCGAGATCGAAACCAAAACCTAAAGACAGTGAAACAAGTACGGGTAGACCAGTGTGACACAAACTTTAAAAAGTGTTTTCAAACTTACTTATTCTTAACATAAGGAATCTGTAACGTGAACTATTCACGCATGCACTTTCATGAAACAGCAAACAGATAAACGTTCTATGACTCCCAAATACTAATTTTTCGATTTTGACTCCTTAGCAACCCTTTTTTCAGATGAAAATGGATTACAAAGTTTTCCACATGTTTGATTATCCTATATACCAAATTTCAAGTATGTAGAGAAAACATTTGTTGAATATATAGGTTGAGAAGTGCGCTCATACACAACCACACATTCTCATAGATATATAGATTAGTTGATTTAGTAAGCAAAAGAATTTAAATATTTGATATTTTATTTCTATGTAACAACAGCATGTTTATATTTCTTTTTAAACAGGTGGTCACAATTTTGTATATTGTGTTATCATGGATAACATATGGTGATCAGCGAAAGATAAAAGATGCTCATTATCAAAAATCTAATTTACACACGCACACATACATATAAACACACACACACACATTTATTCTCACAGAGATAGTTTGTGAAAGGCAAATGTAAGAGGGATATATACGACAAGTAAAGAGAAAAGACATTAGTAGAGAAGAAAGAACACATAAAAATGCCCCAACACAATTGAAATGCATGTGTTGCCAGGGTAATGAACAAAGAGAAAGAGAGATGTACAATGAATAATGTGAAAGTTAATATGACTTTAACATTGTTAACGTTTGGGGAGCCTGACCTGCCAGATCATGTAACCAGAAGAGAGAACTCACAGGAACAGTGTCAGAGTTGAAAACGGACCTGAGGGAAGGGAGAACAATAAAGGCATTACTTTGGAAGTAAATTTCTAAAAGTTGGCAAACACATGCCAGCATGTAAAATAGGCATTAAACCACATATGATGATGATGATGATGATGATTAATTAAGAAAGTGGTTAAAAAAATTTATAACTAATAATAAAGCCACACAGAAAGGATAAGGAGGAAAGCTTTAGCCCTGGTGCATAAGAACGACAGAAATATCGATATTTTACAGAGAAAACAGAACATTCAAGTGATTTCCGAAAACATTTTATCATTAATATTCACGAAGTATTTGTTTGGAAGCATTTCCTATAATTCCAGAACAGCAAATAAATAGGAAAATAAAAAAATGTCTAAACATGCCTCCATTTAATTTGTATGTTTTGTGATGAAAATACTATTAAAAACCTAAGTGTGACAGACATAGCTTTTTTGAGAGATGTGTGAACGTATCTAAAATAGTCATTTACAAACTTAAACTGAAAAAAAATTATTTAGATTATTCGAACTACTGTTCTCATCTTGATTGTTATTCTTATGCTTTGGTCGATGTAACCTCCAACCTTCTTCAGGTGGATCTTGTGGAAGGACATGTAACATAGTAGATAAAGCACTTAGTAAAATTCAGTTGTAAGTTACACTCTTTTGGAGGTTGAAGGTTCGATCTTCAGTGTGAGCGACACTAAAAATACAATTGTGAATCAATTAGGACTTCTACCCAATCATGGCTGACAGAATAAGAGCAAGTTAATCCTGTGAATTAAATAAAAGATTCCATTCGAAATTCTGTGCAGATTCCCAAATTCAGCAGAAAGATTTCCGAGTTTGACAAGATACACCTGAAGAAGGTCAAAGGTTACATCGACCAAAACGTTGTGTGAATAATACTCAAGCTGAGAACAGTAGTCCAAATAACTTACATAATAATAAATTATTAATCTTCATCTCAAAAATTCATAAACATAAAAAATATATATTTAAAAATTAAAACATGATTGACTTAAAAAAAATAAAAAATAAAAATAGTGACAACTTCAGTGAGACAGACATATTAATAAACAAAGTCTCTTCTCAAGATACTTGGATGCATCTAAATAATAGAGAGATGTTTTTAAAAAAAAGCCTCGTAATAAATTTCATTCTGCTTCCCATAAGGACTCTGAACAGTAAAATATGCATCTCAACGAATAAATCAATAGGCCAAAACAGGTCTGTGTGTGTGTGTGGGGGGGGTGGGGGTGATAACTTCTGACCAAAAGAGTAAGCCAGCCAACTTAATGTTTATGGTAGGCTTCAACAGTGAAAGTGTTACAAATCAAGTAGCCATGGCAACAATCCAGTATTTGAAGGACGAGTGCAGAATATATGAAGGGGAACAAATTCGATCTTCACTTGATCTGGAAAACTTGATTGGAAAGGTTTTAAGCAAAACTCCAAGTTTCTTTAATCTTAAGCATGTCCTGAACCCCCACCTCCTCTCTCAGTCGGAGGAAATGATTTTTATATTATACTAGCCTGGGTGCCCGGCGTTGCACAGGTGTTTGGAGATGTGTGTTGAGCAAAAAACAAAAAAGTGGTAGTAGGCAGGCAGGCTCGAACCCCTACCGCAAAGGAGAAGAACGTGAAAAAAAAAAAAAGTGACGTGTTGGCTGTTGCGTCCATCGCCAAACTGGAAGTGACGTAGATTTAAATTAAGGCTAGTCAATCAAAAAGAGGGGATGACTTTGGAAAATATCGGCGACATATTTCCTGCAGAAAAGTGCCCAGTTGTGGGTGAAGGAATTAATGTTTTTGGCCAATCTTTCAATATTTGTCGTCCGAAGGGTTGAGTTCAAAATTATACCGATCTTGTGAAAATCCGTTGCCTCTGTTGAAAGTTTTAGGCAGACATAGAAACACACATACATACATACATTTAAACAGACAGGTGAGATCTATATAATAGATTTCTTTTAATCTGTCTGTCTCCCTGTTTCACTTTTTCTCAGAAACTTTTCGGCAGATCTGGCTGAAATTTTCAATGGACATTTATTATGATAAGGTGTAACGAACTAAGTATTATGGTATTCGTTTGATGCATAGTTTAGGATTAATATGGCTAGTCGCCACAATATCATATTTACTCCAGAAGTTTGGCATAAAACACTAATTCTAAATCAACAGGCTATAACTTTTGCTCGTTTTTAACTCTAGTTTAAAAAGTCTAGTTTAGATCTATATTCATATACTAGCTTTCATTGTTTTTATTTTTTAAATTGCATAAAAACTTTAGTCTTTTTTTGCTTTTTTAACTCTTGAATTTATAAGTTAAGAACCAGAGCACCCTAACCAGCAAGCTGATCGATAGAAAGATTATGTGATGAATGCAAGGAGGGAGAAATTGTCTATGTAGCATCAGCCTTGTTGGTGAACGAAGGAAAAAAAGGATTAATATTAATGAGGCATGGAATAGTATTTTAAAATTGCCATTTTTTGATCTTGCTATTAATTCAATGCAATTATCAAAGTTATACTGACGTGGAAAACACACACACACACAGTTGACGTTGTCCCATAATTATATCAATGGACATATCAAATGCTGCTTTTTATTTCCCTTATAGAATTTTATCTGACACATACATAAGTCTTGGGCTTGACCTACAGATGGAACTGCTAAACATAAAATCTGTAGAGTTTTTATAAAGTACTAACCTTCAAATGGCATATGCCAAAATTTTAACCCAATCGGACTATTAGTTTACTAATTACAGTTATTTAAGTGAAACTACTGTTGCAAATTTTCCAAACAATGGAAATACCTGAATTTCATGTGTCGACAAAACATTGCTTTCTGATGGTAATAAATACTGTTCAAGTAAAGCAAGGACTTGATAAGTGTTATTTAAACTGTGCATTGTCAAAAACAACGGTTTAGAGGTGATATGTTGATGTCCGTCCAAATTCAGCAGTTATCTCGGAAAACAAAAGTCCATGAATTCATTTTGGTCAACCATAAAATTGTGTGAGATAGCAGAAAAGAAAACAATGTTACCAATCTCGGTCTTCTATAACACTACTTTAACACTGCTATATAACAATTGCTCGAATCTAACTTTTATTCTGACGCTGATGACATAGTATGCATCAGTGGAGGTTGGAGGTGAATAAAGTGGATAGCATTTTTTGGTGTACATTATCGTCGGTCTTGTTTGCAACATACCGTTTCATACAATCAGCCGTTGAGTAACCTTTACAGCAAGTTCAAGATATCAGAACCTTCCACAAAGAATTCATCAAATCATAAAAGAAATCGTTCCTTTTATGTTAGAAAACACAATTTACTTAAAAGCTGGTTTAATGCCAAAGAAAGACATGGAGAACATCGAATGACTGCATAAAAATGATATGAATTTATAGAAGTTTTTGTCTAAAAGTATTGAAAATATTGGCATTAGCTAATGTGATTGAATACACAAATTACAAAGGTTGTTTCGAAAGTAATTCATCCTATTTTTTAACTATAAAAAAATAGTTAAAGAGCTACGAAGATGGAAGTGGTACCATTAAAACAAGCAACCTTTTGTACTCCAGAATTTATTTTTCTACATAGTCACCACCATTCTCAATGCACTTTTGCCAGCGATGGGGTGGTAGCTGTGCATGGGCGTCCGGAGCATACTTTGCCACTCTGAAACTGACAAACCTATTTCCTAACTGTGCTGACATCAACTGCATCAGTTTTATAAACATTCAACAGGCGCCGGTGAATGTTGATCAGTTCAATTTTTTTTTTGCATGGAGAAATTCAATGAAGCACATTTTCTGATGCACATCCATGACAGGAATTGCTTTCTTAGAGTCTCACACTGTCAATATCTGCAACAAAGATATAAATTACCAGATCATGAATACATGTTATCATAACAATGCAATTTGCAATCTTCTATGATGCATTTCGGCAGAATGAAGACTTATTTTTGGAACACTGTTAGTAATTAAAAAAGCAGCATAAGGCCATTGAAAGGTGGATGTGTGTAATTGGCTTAATGGATAGCATTGAGGACTATGGGATAAGGTATTTTTAAGTTTACATCCTATTAATAATATAATGCAAGCCAAAAACAATTTATATAGACTATCCACAGAAACAGTCCCCACTACTAACAATGGGGGGGGGGGGACTGAAACAAGCAGATAATAAATGTATTTTAACTGTCTTAGCTTTTTTTCAAATCTGAAATGTATTAACACTTCCATACTCAGCAGAAATCAACTTAGCACATAAACTTAATTCTATACAAGCAGACATCTGTTTGCTTGTTTGGAGACAACATCTGATTAATTATCTATAAATAAATACCATAGTACCTTTAACGTACATGCATACATGTGTCACGGTTTCCAGATTATAAATTATTCGATCGGGAGATCCTATTTATTAAAAAGGAGGACAGAAGGCGACAACACACCACAAATATTAAATCTATATATATAAAAGGCAAAATGTGTGTGACCATTTCATGTATGTCTAGCAAAGGTTTCTTTCGCACACACTCCCGGGGGGGGGGGTTACTATTGCTTAGAACTGTTTATATACCCCCTATATAATAATATCTACGATTTGGGAACGCATGTAGCATATAGATTTATTTGCGACGACTTTTACAAAATTATTGCTATTTTGGCTTCTCACGTGTTGATTCGGCTTTTTCGTAAAAGCGAAACTAATTCAAAGCTAAGTAAGCTTTCTCGGCATCGCACCGGGAAACATCCAGAAGCAATCAGCTTTGATCAATGTTGTATATCAGATAGTTGCTATTCAATCTGGACAATTTGGAGCTGGTTTCCTCCTCCCCAACATCTGTTGGGGGAAAAACAGTCAAATTTGGGTAAACAAACCCAAACGTTGCTGACTTCTATTTGACCTTCTTAATTAGGTCAAATGGAAGCAGCAGAGTTAACTTTTGGCCACCTGTTTTTAATACTTAAATAAATAAATTCAAACGTGTCTCCGTTGTATGTCGCGGTGGTCCAATGGTTAACGTTGCACTTTTTTTTTTTTTTTTCACACTTTAATTTCCAACTTTGTCTCAAGGGTTCGGGTTTGATCCTCATACTCACCTACCAAAACATTTTTTTTAATTATTTTATTTTACCCCCCCCCCCGGAGTTTTGATTTACCTCAAAACACCCGGGCATTGCCGGGTACCCCCCCCCGCTAGTACTTTCATAAATCAGAGTCCATTTTCTGTAGGCTGTTTTTGAACCCAGTCGACTGTTACTAGTCTATATATATAAAAGACAAAATGGACTCGAGCATTTGTGTATGTCCACGAAAGGCTTTTTGCATTGAGCTTCTTGCGTTGGTTAGATTCCACGAGAAGTTTTCACATACTTCCCAGATCATAATATCTCGCATTCACAAACGGACATCCTTTCTTTCTTTTTTGATTGAGTTAAATAAAGTTCCCACCATGCCGTCATCTCGGGTGTCTGTTTGGCTTTTTCGTATAAAGCGAAACTGTTAAAAAAAGCGGCAAAACATTTCTTGGCCTTCGGGCCAGGATTGATGCTTCACTTAAGTTAATTAGTCCTTGGTCAATGTAGGGGAAACCCTTCATACTAAAACAATGCTTCCTTTTTTGAGAGGAGCTGGTTTTCCCCTCACACTAAAAACGACCTTGTGTCTAATATTCTTTCATGGGGGAAGCAAATAAATAAAACGACAGAAAGCGGGAAGCTAATCTGGCCCCTGGCCAGTTTAAAAGATGCATGTTCATCCCAGCTGTGCTATTAAAAAAGTGCTCAGCCGAAGTAGCTCCAGTTCTCTCCAAACTCTACAACAAATGCCTTAATGAATCTTGCTTTCCGAGCTGTTGGAAAACTGCTTCTGTAGTACCAGTATTCAAGAATTCTGGCGAAAGAACTGACCCATCAAATTATCGCCCTATTAGCCTCCTCCCACTTTTTGCCAAAATATTTGAGACCTTAATTAATCATGCTCTAGTCCAGCACCTTACAGATGCTAAACTTCTGACCGACCGTCAATATGGATTTAGACAAGCCCGTTCCACGGCAGACATCCTCACTGTAATCTCTGAACGCATATACCATTCACTGGACAAAGCGGGAGAGGGAAGAGCGGTAGCTCTAGATATATCTAAGGCTTTTGACAGGGTATGGCATGAGGGTCTCCTCAGGAAGATTAGATCTTACGGTATCACTGGTAGAATACTTAACGTAATTAAATCCTTCTTAGATAAGAGAAAAATCCAGGTTGTCCTCGACGGTCGTACATCTAAACAATATGATATAAATGCGGGAGTGCCCCAAGGATCTATCCTGGGACCTCTGCTGTTCCTGATATTCATAAATGACCTCCCCGACAAGATTGCCTCTGAGATGGGGATATATGCTGATGACACCACACTCTATAGCAGGCACGACAGGAAAACAAACGAACATATATCTAAAGTAATGGCAGAAACACTAGAGGATGACCTCCAATCAGTAGTGGAATGGGGACAAAAATGGATGGTAACGTTCAATGCCACCAAGACAAAACTGGTTTCATTCAATAATTACAAGAAACCTTCTCTACCACCTATAGCAATGGCCAACGACTCTTTATCTGAGAGTACGTCTCTCAAGCTCCTTGGCCTAACGTTCACTGGAAACATGAGTTGGAACAGTTACATTGAGGGCATTGCCAGGGCCGCTGCAAGGAAGGTGGGCTCTCTCTACCGTGCTAGAAAACTTTTAACACCCGAAAGTATCCTGTACCTCTATAAGGCCACTATTCGCCCATGTATGGAGTATTGCTGTCATATTTGGGCCGGTGCATCGGCTACTTGTCTCTCGCTCCTTGACAGGGTTCAAAAGAGAGTCGCAAATCTGATAGGCCCTAAACTGGCATCAAAACTTCAGCCTCTGCCCCATCGTCGAAACGTTGCATCCCTCTGCCTGTTCTACAAGTATTATAATGGTGAATGCTCTGAAGAACTGCAAGCACTTGTGCCCCCACGACGTGAACACCCTCGACAGACCCGACAAGCTGCAAAATCCCACCCCCACACTGTAGAGATCCCTAGATGTAAAAGATCCTTCTACTCCAGTAGTTTCTTCCCCAGAACTGCTAGACTTTGGAATTCCATTCCGGGTCACTGCTTCCCCAACTGTACTGACATGCATAAGTTCAAGTGCAACGTGAACCAACATCTCGCTGCCCTAATCCCTACTTAGTACCCCAGTAGATGTTTCCCCTGATAGTAGCCCCCTACACCAAAGTGGCAATGTGCCTTGTTTGGGGTGAAAATGTAATAAAAAAAAAAAAAAAAAAAAAAAAATGTTGACTCCTATAATTCTTAAGTTAATTACGAACTCATTGAATTCACTATCCTCTTTGGCCTAATGGTTAGCGAGGAAAACTAATTATCCTACGTTTTCGAGTTCGATTCCACCTCCCTCTCTCTATTTGTTTTTTTATTTTATTTCATCCTTATGCAATATCCTCCACCCGGGCAAAAGTCAATTACCAACTCATTTAATTCACTATCCTCTTTTTTTCATGTCCTTTTCCTCCTTCGCAGTATGGGTTCGAGCCTGCCTACTATACTTTTTTTTTGCTCAACATACACCTCCAAACACCCGGGCAACGCCAGGCAGCCAGGCTAGTTAGTATATAGATACACTGATTTAATGTTCGCAGCATAAATAGGATCTCCCGATCACCAAAGACACAATGTAAAATAAATGATAAACGATGTCGCTTTTGGGCTGTACATGAAACTAAAATATGCTTTCCTGGTCTTCTGGCTAGAATCCAAGTGTAGTATCTGTTCTGTCTACAATAATATCGGGGGGGGCTCTCCATTCATGCTGAACATCCACAGTATGCCCAACAGCAATATATTACATATGAAAGATGCCACTGAGGAATTTCCACCGGTACCACTAGTTAATATAAACAAAGATGAACTATATTGACTCAGTAATTAATTTTCAACAAGGGGGTCACAATTGCTACTATAAATGTTTCATACGATTAATTGAACACAAGTTTTGGAAATTGTGGGTTCATAGCAACAGTATAAGGGTGAAAATAAGCGTATTAGATTCGCTAGGTCGTCACATTATTCAGTTGACATCTTGTTTTAACTCATTACTGTGGAACTGCTCCTCTGAAGATTGCAACATCGTCGTCTTCAAATCCAATTTCAACAAATACTTGTTATAAATCACCATATAAGTAATAAAAATCAGTTCATTACATTGATCAATTTTATTACTCTCATAGAGTTCTTCATCTTTCGGATAATAATCATCTCATCTCATTAGTTTTTATCCTTGAGTGACTTTTCATTTTGATACGTGATAAGTCAATAGTTCAATATATTAATGCTTACTTCTTATGAGATGACTGACCAATTTTTATAATTTCAGGTTCAAATGAACAGCTACAGCACGAATTGGAATACACCCTACTAAAGCTTGATTGTCACAGCTGGTGAATTTCAAAAATGTAATCTGAACATGAGGACACTTTACAAGAACGATATGCAACAAAATTCTGTTTTAAACTTGGAAAAAATTCCACAAAAATGTGTGGAATGCTTCAGACTTCTTTTGGACCATCTTGCATGAATCGGGCATCAGTTTTTGTGTGGCACAAGAGTCTGTGAGGGATGATGAAAGATATAGGAGGAGTAAGGAAGTTAGAACACCAGAGTTGATTGGCCAAATAAAGAATTTCATGGATAAGGACCGTTGTGTGTTTATAGAGACAATAAGTGCACAGTTTGATGTCAGTGTGGGAACTGTACATGCAATTATTTGCAAGGGAGTAAAAATGCAGAAGATTTGCACTAAGTTTGTGCCAAGAGTGCAGTCCACAATTCCATCCTTGTCAGACTATTTGACCAAGATGAGCATCAAGACAGTTCCTCACCTTCCCTATAGTCAAGATCTTGCTCCCTGTAACTTTTGGTTATTCCCTAAGCTCAAGGAAAACTTTAGAGGCTGTTGTTATGAAGCAATTGAGGAGATAAAAGAGAGTGTGATGAGAATCATTGACATGCTCATATAAGAGGATTTCCATGGGGCCTTCCAGAAATTGTTGGAATGATACAAGTACATTGCAGCCGGAGGCGATTACTTCGAAGGGGACTAGAGTTTCATGTACTATCAATGAAAGTGCCCATACGAAAAAAGTCTAGAAACTTATTGAAGGCACCTCGTATTGTACACAATTCATTAATAACAAATGACTATTGTACCCATAGCTGGAGAAGTGACCATACCTTTCTAAATGGTATTAGAGTGTTGATAAATGCAATAAAACCAATGAGATTTGAACTCGGTCTATCGTTTGCATCCATTACACCACTCATAACATCCACTCCGCAAATTAACAAATAAAATAATTTTTCATTAATACGTGCACCTTCATTTCATCTTTTAAATATTTAAGTGATTTTCTCTCCCTGCAATAGTCTCTAAGATACAGAAAGCAATTTCTTAGAAAAAACAAAAAAAGAAACAAAAACGAAAACTATTAGCACAAGACGAGAAATAATAAAACTATAAGCTTCAAAGGCACACCTTTGTCTCTTTGTCTTCCAAACACGACAGAATTCCAATCAAATTAAATGACGGCAGCAGTTTCTACCTTTTCACTACATTATTCTATTGTCATGTTAGCTAAGAGATTCGATGCTGAACTAATTCACCAAGCCAATACATACACAGATTTGTTCTGTTCTGATACTGGTAATATGATAAAAAAAAAAGTCTAGAATTCTGAAAGTTATAGGACAACAGTCAAAAACAAAAAGAATCTATATATTACTTAAGGTCATTTGTTTTTCTCTATCCCATATCCTACAAAAAAACTAGAATATATTTCTGAATTTTTTTTAGATATGGAATAAATAATATGTATTATTGGAACTACTATTCTCATTCATATTACTTAGATTACTGTTCATACAAGAAGATAAAAAGAGTTGTTCCAACAATCCAAACAATACATAGAATATTTATAGCTGTTTATTTCTGTTGGTGTCACCTCCCCCCTCCTGCTCAATATATTTTGAAATTATATTGTATTGAAATATACTCATTCAAGTGCAAGTTGATGCCTCTATTCAGTCTCAAAAGGCAATGGATACCACCTGTAAGGGTAGCTGCGCATGTAATTGTGAAGCAAGGATTGTGCAATCTCTAACCATGCCTTTCCTGATTTGGCACTGCTTGAGTCCAGTGGTAAAGAGAATTGCTAGACAACTGAAAACAATGCTGAGACAAGCAGAGAACACATACAACACCTGGAAATCACAAATGGTCACCCATTTTAGTACAGATCAGATTCAACGTTGATTAACTTTGGTGATCTGACGAGAACTGGTGTGTAAACGTGATTATGCCGTATATATCGGTCGATCAACACAAAGATACCACAACAATATCATGGGATCACCGATTATAATTGATATCCATAAAATCAAACACAGCATTTTATTTTGTAACTTGAAGTATATAGAACTTACAAAATAAAAACAAAAAATAAAAACTTAATAAATGATTCAGATCTTGAAGCTAAGATGTATAGCTGCATTCGAGGATTCCCTAAAAACACAGGATATGCATCAAGATTATTTGACCAACATTTACTTCAATTCATTTCACTTTACACGTACCATTCCCTATTCAATCAAAACTAAGTCAATTCTTCAGCTCATTCCCAAAAATTGAATCTTATAAAATGTAAATAAGAATAAAATAGGTAATATGATGTTATAAGCTGGATAAAAGAGTACATATGATTTCTCATTCAATACCGTGTCATCTTGCAAGTGTGTGTGCGTGTACCGTTTAATCAAAACCAGTTTTCTTTTTTTGTTGTAAACCATCTACTAGATGGCCAATTGTGTACAAATTGCAAGAGAACCTTTTATCATGTCTGAAAGTGACACACTGTTCAATGAGCGAGATCGAAGATGCACTGTTGTACAACTCATGCTCTCTACCGATTCAAGTTATGACAACAGGACCATTGCCAGCACCCTCAAAATACATTGCTGGATTGCTACGTATAACAAGGACAGGGTGATGATAAAGTTTCTGGCCACGGTTGTGGTCTTTGGTGTGGTTTCAAGTGAGAGCTACAACATAGCGTGAAAGTCAACTCCAAAGTGTACATGGATGTGTTGAAGAGTGTGGTGATCCCCTGGTGCAATCAAGTGGCTGCTGGATGTGGCAGCAAGACTCAGTGCCAGCCTACAAATCCAAAGAGTCTCAAGCTTGGCTTCAGAAGGAATGCTATGACTTTGTACCATTCTCTCACTGACCCCATCCTCCTCCCCAGACTTGAATCTGCTGGACAACTTTGTTTGGTCATACATTGAGAACATCACAAACATGACCTCTCACAACACCAAAGTCAGCCTGATTGCCGCCATTCACTGAGTATTCGTCGAGCTCCCACTGGCGCTTGTGGAAAAGGCATGCTCCCAGTTCTGGACCCATATTGAGATGGTGACTGAGGCTGAAGGCCGCTACATTGAATAGATGTCAGCTCTACTTCATAATCAAGTTACCTTAATTGATTTTTTTCAATAAAAGTTTTAAAATAAAGCTGTAGTGTTTTCTTTTTAAGCAACACTTATTGTTCTAGACTATATATATGTGTGTGTGTGTGTGTGTAATTGTTTTTCTTCAAATCAGTCATCTTGAGAAAGTTTTTGAAAAAAGAAGAAACGTTAAATGTATAAACAAGTTTCCTTCCTTTTTTTTTTTTTGTTCTTATTATGCTGAATTATTAATCTCATAATTACCATCTGGTGAAATTGTTTTATCATACGAGTTGAATAATCAATCCTGTCACTCATTCCAGTGTTTCTTTAACAGTGTTTAATAAAAACCAGAATTATATTTTTCACTAAAGCCTTATTTAGGTTGAAGCACTCTGAAGTGAAACCGAAAGAAATGCTGGGCATATAAGTTTACACGTTCAAATATCTTGATAAAATGAACTTAAACCCAATACTTTTTCAAAAGTGCTCAATACAATCAGCAGATAGAACACATTCCAGGCAATTCATTAAAACTAATTAAATAACAGGTTAACATACTAGCGTCAAGCAGAATCTTTAAATGTATTTATATAGTATTTATTTGAAGCAGTGATAATGTTATGACGGAAGCTACACGAATCTAATGTTTCAAAGTAGTACATTTTCTTTTCATACAACTTTCACATTAGTGTGTACTTCTAGATTTCATAAGCAGACCCTTGAGAAAACAGTAAGAACAAGCCACGCGTGCATGGTACCCTCTTGTGCTGCATATGAGATGACACCACAAAAAATAGTGAAGAAATGATGAATGTGAGAAGTGTGAAGGGCCAACGTTGCCTTCACATTTTCACCAAGTTTCAGAAAAATCTAATTGATGGGGCAAAAGTTATGGGGTAAAAAAAGTGTCATTTTTTGCAATTTTGAGTCATTTGTGACCCCTTTTGATCTCCTTGAAATGCCGAATCCTAGTGAAAATGGACAAACGATGCAGTTTCATGCCTTAAGATATGTATATTTGGATTCAGCACCATGGAAAACCACTATATAGACATACATATCAAGTTTTTGAGTAATATGAAAAAAGAGTTCCAAAAGGCATGTTTTTTTATTTAGCTCTAAAAGTCCCAGAGGAATGCAAACCAGAATTTTTCCAGGTTCACCCATACTGGAGCTCTACATTTTGGCCAAGTTTCAGGAAAATCTAATGGATGGATCCAACGCTATGGGGTAAAAAGTGTAATTTTTGGCCATTTTGGGGCTGTTTTTGACCTTTTCTGAGCCCCTGGGGGCGTCGAATCCCAGTGTAAATGGATAACAGTGCAGTTTCAGGCCTTAACACATGTATATTTGAGTTGATCACTGTGAAAAACCACTATATAGTCAGACATATCAAGTTTTTGTTGAGAAATATGAAAAAAGAACCACAAAAAGGGGCGTTTTTAGCACAAAAAGTCCCTAGGGAACCAGAATTTTGCCAGGGTCACCCATACTGGATTTATATTAAGAACAATGGGCTCCACATTTTGGCCAAGTTTCAGAAATATCTAATGGATGGATCAAAAGTTATGGGGCAAAACATGTCATTTTGGGGCATTTTTTACCTCTTTTGAGACCCTGGGGACGTAATGGGAATTTTTGCAAAAAAATCTTTTTTACTGTGCTCATCTATTTAATGAAATACAATCTGTGGCAAAATTTCAGGACAATCTAATGAACGATTATCTGACAATCGTCAGGACTAACGGACACATGCACAGACGCACGCACAGATGCCACAGAAAACATAGGCCCCTCTCCAATAAATCAGGAGACCAATATTGAACAATAAAGATAAATACAATAGCCAGAATTATTATACTGAAAATAAAGAGCATAAAAAATCTTAATATATTGTTTTACACTTTTAAGAATATGTTAAGTTTTTTTTGTAATTTCTTATTATAAACCAAGTACAAATAGGAAATCTATGGAAAAAGGAAGAAAAACCTGTAGCCTTTTAGGAAATTTTCAATGTTTTGTCTCCATTTTCAGGGGACTTCTTCAGGAAATGATAGAGATGATTGAGGAATAAAATAAAATTTACCATGATGAGTGGAAAGACGTTTGTGTCTTCCCCTTTCCACTCATCATGGTATATTTTATTTTATTCCTCAATCATCTCTATCATTTCCTGAAGAAGTCCCCTGAAAATGGAGACAAAACATTGAAAATTTCCTAAAAGGCTACAGGGTTTTCTTCCTTTTTTCCATAACATGATATCATACTTACTTTTATTGATAGGAAATCTATACAACTATTGAGTTTACTACTTTAATAGGATAAATCACAATAAAAATAAAACAAAGAGAACGGTAATTTGAAATGTAGATCAGTTACATGCAACTGAGAATTGCAGCTAAATAGAAAACAACTATTTATTGTAGTGAAAAAAGAACACACAAAGGGAGATAACCATAACTCTTTCTAACCTCAAAAAAAAAAAAAAAAATGAAATATTAGCAAGATGCATCTACGTGCCTCTATAAAAAGAAGCTCTGTTGGTTGGCTATAGGTCATTTTCATCGCAAGACAATTTTTTTTTAAATGAAAGAAGTTCACACATCTCTGTATCAGAAACAGTCTGTCAGTCCGTTTGTTGGTGGATCTGTCATATATAAGCTTCAAATACAATTTTTATTATTAAAAGGTGAGGATTGAATTGGTGTCTCTTAAAAATATCCGTTCCCATGTCAACCTTAACTGCTATTAACCAAGCTCAATCCATGTCCCATTGCCACAATATTGCATCCATGTGTCTGTTTTGTGAGTATTTCAGTAAGATGTGCTCTAACTTGTGCCCCCCCCCAATGTAAATACCCATGACTAATGCAACAAGCAGCTAAAATCCCATGCTTCCACTATAGAGGTCCCTAGATGCTGAAAAGCCTTCTACTTATAATAGTTTCAGAAAGTTAAAAGTAATGTAAGCAGACATCTTGCTGCTCAACTACCTACATAGCGTCCCTGTAGATATGGACTCAATTAGTAGTCCCTTATGTCCAAGTGGCAATATACCTTGTTTGGGGTTAATATGAATAAAAAAAAAAAGATTATATTCTGAATTGGAGATTAAAATTTCTTTTTATTCTACATTCATTTGATGACATAAAAGGAATCTTGCTGTGAACCTCACTCTTCTATGAATGATATGCACTCATCCTAACAAAATTAATAATTTAACAAAATTCTTTCTTCAATAAGCTGTAGAATATCTACAAATTCCATTAATATATATATATATATATATATATATATATATATATATAATATCATAAAAAGAAAGAATATGAAACAGCTTGAAAAACAGTAAATAATACTAAATGCATATAACAAAATAACAGAAAATGAAATATAATCTGGTTTAATCCACCTTATAACAGAGAAGGAAAACAGATTGATAAAGTATACAAGGGATAATAGATAAATAAAAATAAGCTATAAAAAACTATCAACATGGGTAATATTAAACTTATTTATTTGTATGGAAAATATGCAAACAATAATAAACAATAAAAAATAACAATAATGCTTCTACTGCTGCTATCACTGATAATATCAATTGTAGTCAAAAGCAATTGTTTATCTATCCACACATTTTTTAACTTAATGCAATTGTAAATAATATTAATTAATAGAAAGTATATATGGAAGATAAAGTTAATCCATTCAAGGGTAGATATAGTTATCCTATGATAACATTTGAAAAAAAAAGGTTTTTGTTATATATAATATGCATGTAAATGAAAACAAAACAAAAATTAAATGATGCAAAACATCTAAAATTGAAGTTAATGGTCAGTTGATGCTAAAATAACCAGACTATCCTATTTCTAGTGTTAGGAAAAAAATAAGCATCAGACAGGCAGATCAATTGCAAATGCATCTATACTTTAAGAGAATTGATAAGGATCAGTTTTTACCAAGTAGCAACCAACTCGGTTTGTCGTACAATTATTTAAATTTAATTGCATTCAATGAATTTCCTAATCTTAATATGGTGGCAGGGGTATGATACACACCCACACAAAGAAACTGGTCTCTCAAACAAAAACATAACAAAATTGTAAACCTAATGGTACAACTAGAGTTAATAGTCCACTGAGGTAGCCGTTCATGTTGCTATTTCCCTTACCAACAGAAAAACTATACTGCTCAGTGATTTAACCATCTTAATTGATATAGTAATAATATGTCTTTATACATATATATATATATATATATATATATATATATATATATGTAAATGCCTTTTACTGGCACTAACTGTGGGCTTGGTGCATGGTGTGAAATTTCTATCAGATATATTAAGTCACTTGCTACCTTAGGAAAAAATATGGATCAAGCTATCTTTCTTCTGGCTATAAATTAAATAATAACGCTGACTAGACTTCCAAGTCTTAATAGAGCAACTAAGAAAAAATCAAAAGATGGCAGCATGCAACTAATCATCAAATGTTTCCAGTACTTACACCTGCAGTTGCTTTGGATTACAATGCAAATCTCTGGCAGGATTAAAATGCCACCAACGATTCAAGCAACCACTAAAATAATGAAAGATTCTTAGCGCCAGAACCTCATATATCGAACACAATGAGAAAGTTCATTATATATCTCAATTATATAAAAGGAACTTTGTGTGTCTGGCAGTGTTCTTAGATAGGTTTTGTGTCAGAATGTATTCACTAAGTATTAATAATCGACATAATCCAATGAAAGAAGGAACAGGCGATTTGGACCAAAGTTAACACCTTAAACAGCCTAACATCACAAGTGCATTTGAGAAGTTGTGTTACCACACAAACTGTAAGGTATAACATATAAAATCAACAGTAAGTTCTTTTATATGACAAGGGCGTGTTCAAAATAAATGCTTCTGTTTAAAGCACTTGAAGTACGATACTTGACTTGTTTCATTTTAAGCTTTAATTCAAGCCATTGTATATAAAAACAATCTTATAAAATCAACAGTAGGTTCTCTACCGTGCAACATAGACTACAATATATTATGAACTTAGTCATATGAGAGCCATGTGAAGCTTTCTCCATGTGCATTGCGATGGGTCCCCAATTAGAGCAGGCAATCAATCGATTTGATTGAAAAATGGACTATTTTATAGATTTCAATGACAATAAAAATATGGGAGTGTGAAACATTGGGCAATGTCAGAAACCCTGCTAATATATATATATATATATATATATATATATATATATATATATATATATATATATGCCCAGGATGTTGTCAAACTTATCAGGAAATTAATCATGTCTTAAAGGAGAAATGTTTTCTAACATCTTAGAAAACCACTGGTTGATCTGCCCAGTATTTAAAAATAGTGGTGATCAATCCTCTGAATCTCAATAGGGTCTGATCAGTCTCTAGTGTGTCATGAGTAGATTGTTTAATCTGTGATAAATTAAGAAATTGTCACCCACATTGGCAAAAGCAAAACATTTAGCAACAAGCAATATGAATTTCATCCTTCAAGGTCAACTGTTGATGTACTAACTCTAAGCTCTTGACATATCAAAGACTTTTCATAGGGTTTGACAAAGGGTTGCTCAACAAACTTCCTAGCTATGGAATAGCTGACAATGCCTTCAAAAACATTGAATCCTTTCTCTTTGATAAGTCTAGAAAAGTATTTGTTGATGAGCAGAGGTTGGATGGAAGCACAGAAACTCAATGAAAGCATCCCTCAAGGATCTATTGTGATATTAATATTTTTCCAGATGATCATATTTTGAGATCATTTGTTGACATTTACGCACAAAACATAACTGTGTTAAGGCAGCACCTCAAAGAGCATTAGTAATCAACAACTCGCTGATTCTCTTACTTCAGATCTGGAGTACATAATAGAAAAAGGGTAGCTTCTTACCTTTAACACCTTTAAAACTAAGCTCCTCTCCTTTCACTACCAATACTTAGATCCTTATTTTACTCCATTGAAATGAATGACTCTACTCTTAAGGAAGCCACATGTTTTGATAAGCTTCTAGGACTAACTTTTCACTCCAGATCAAAAATAAAAGCCATAAATCCAATCTGTTGTTAAGGTCAGTGAACGAAATACTTGGATCATTCCATCACTCTAGAAAGTTCCTGACTTCTGATGCACTTCTCTGCACATATAATAGTCAGATAGGCCCTAAGATGAAGAGCTACTGCCACATCCTGAAAGTTTTCACTTACAGCATTTTTTCTTGTTTTGATAAAGTACAAACTATTTGGAAATCTTTTTTTTTTTTTTTTTTTTTTTTACACAGTGATCACCACTTATCAAGGCCCGGAAGCCACTCAGGGATAAGGGTTAAATCTAGTGGGAAATTGTCTCTTTTGTTCCTTGATGTTGTTTTTAGTCTATTGTTGTTTCCATGATAGATGTTCAAATGAGCTGAAATCTCTCGTTCCTCCTTGTAAAACATTCACAGCAAAAACTCATCTGCCTACTCCAATACCCCCCCCCCCAAAAAAAAAACAACGTTTCTTGGAGAGATTTTTGCCAGGGCTCTCTATCTGTAAGTCATTACTGCATGACTGCTTCCTTGCAGATTACAACAGCAGTCTTCAAATCCAATGTCAAGAAATACTTATTATAAAGCGTCTTTACATATAATCAAACTTAGTTCATTTTATTAATTATTTTTAATACTCCCATAATATTCCTCATCTTTCAACTGAAAATCATTTCATTAAACCTTATGCTCGAGTGGATTTTAGTCCTAATAAGTGGTGATCCATTAGTAACCCCTCCTCAATAAAAAACAAACAAACCTAGTTTAGGAAGCAACTATTACACTAAACATTTTTTCACTTCTGAGGTTATTTTCTATTTCTACAGAGCATGTATGGAATATTGTTGTCATATTTGATCTGGTGAATCCCTGTCCCATTTAACGATTCTAAATAAGGTGCAGAAACGTATTTGTAATTTTATTGGATCCACCCTTTCTTCTTCTCTACACACATGAAATGATGTTGCTAGTCTCTGTCTTTGCTATCTTTTTTCTTCTGAGTGACCGTCATTTAATTGTTATGACCTTCCATTTCTTGTAATAAATAATTTTACCAAGAATTCTTCGTAAGTTTTGGTTTAGGTTTTGATTATATCTGCA
Organism: Euprymna scolopes; assembly: GCF_053919585.1. Taxonomy (NCBI): domain Eukaryota; kingdom Metazoa; phylum Mollusca; class Cephalopoda; order Sepiida; family Sepiolidae; genus Euprymna; species Euprymna scolopes. The sequence continues at coordinate 17,502,974 of NC_136504.1, read as the reverse complement.
GGAACTCAAGTTTATATATATATATATATATATATATATATATATATATATATAAAATTTATATATATAAATTTTTTTTTCTTCATAAGTTTTGGTTTCGGTTCAAGCTAATGCACCCAAGTCATATGGATATATATTTTTACTTTGGAAATCACAACTTTATAATATATAAGAATCGATAGAAAATCGACTATAATAATACATACAGAATCTGCGTAAATTAAAATATCATATTTAAACGTATTTTATGACAGGGCTATGCCAGGTGTCCTTGCTAGCTTAGATAAATACTTTTGAAGTTTTAATAAAAAAAGCTGCCATAATATCAAGGTGTCACTATTTACGCTGAACATCCACAAAATGCCAACATCAATATATTACATATGAAAAGAGTCTGCTGTGGAATTTCCACAAGTCCTGCTAGTAAATAATATTATGGCATGTGTTCTTCAGAATTGTCTGATTTATTCCCTGCTCCTTTTGCTCCAGCTCATTCGAATCACAGGTCTAGTGATCTTCATCAATTCACTGTCATGATACCTCATTGTAATACTGCTTCCTAGTCCAGGAAACACATGCTTGCGAAACTCTCTTCCTTATGCATCTCCTGTCTTTTACATAATCATCTTTTGTTCTTTTTAGCTCCTTACATTAAGTGGGTTCATGCCTTGTCTGGAGCTAGGTCCGTAAAAAAAAAAAAAAAAGACACGCACAATAAATTGACCTCACACTCAGAAGAAGGCTGATCAACAATCCTGTTGAATTCTTGGATGACTGATAAAACTATTAACCATGATGTGTAACTTTCATTTCACAGATTGCACATGATGAATAAATCCGGTTATCCAAGTGCAAATACATTTTAACCAAAACTGTTTAACATACAAACACAGAAAGGCAGATAGTAGATATAATATAGTCAGTCTCAAATCTGATTATCATGCAATAGAAATTAACCTCTTTTATAATGGCTACAACCCATCAGCATCTAATGCAATGGTCATCCATGTTGGATTCATTTACAATTCTGTTTCATTTTAACGTTATGAACGTTATATTATTCATTGCTTTCAATATGCACCAAAGGATTAGCTTATTTTAAAACTCATTAGAAACAGTTGATTACTGTGATAAACATAATTGCCTAGCATGTTTTATTTTTTATATGCATTAAACAGTCAAGTCGAAGATACAGTGTTGAGGTGGACATTTATGCAACATTTCTAGATTTATACAAAAAAACTGATGGAAAAGTGTAGAAATCTAGAAAAGTTATATTTCTCAATTTTTTTTTGTAACAATTCAATTATCCATTGTTTGTTGTTTTTTTACTTTCATTGTTAAAAGTTTCACTAATATCAACATTTAGAAAGGAAAGATTATATTTTATATTTGCTTTTTGCATCTTCGTTTCTTGTTATTTACGATATCAATTTACAACTAGAAAAAAAAAACAAAAAAAAAAAAAACAATCATTAAGAGACTAAAACAAAATTACAAACACCAAATAATGGTATTCTATTTTGCATTTTTTAAATCGATTTTGTAACTAAAACAGAAATACAGCGTTGCCCAGGAGCAACAACATGCAAGTTTTTTTTTTTAAATGTTTTTGTTTCTATTTTTATGGAATTATTATAAAATGCTTAATTGCAAGCGTTGACTTTGCTATTTGTAAATAAACAAATTTCTTGCTCTCTTTTTCACACACACATGCACAATATATATATATATAATAAAATATATAATAAAATATATAATAAAAAATGTTAAAAAACACTTTGAAATGAGTTAAAAACATATTTAATCTGAAAAGGAAACACTAGATAAGTGGATAGTCCTTAATCCGCAGAGTTTCGAAGAAATACTTTCCTTCTCATCAGAGGGTAGGAATTAGCAAAATGCGGGATCGGATTTTGCATGCATATATATATATATATATATATATATATATATATATATATATATATATATATATATATATGCAAAAAAAAAAAAAAAAAAAATATATATATATATATATATATATATATATGCATGTAAAATCCGATCCCGCATTTTGCATGCATATATATATATATATATGCAAAAAAAAAAAAAAAAAAAAATATATATATATATATATATATATATATATATATATATATATATATATATATGCATGCAAAATCCGATCCCGCATTTTGCTAATTCCTACCCTCTGATGAGAAGGAAAGTATTTCTTCAAAACTCTGCGGATTAAGAACTATCCACTTATCTAGTGTTTCCTTTTCGGATTAAATATGTTTTTAACTCATTTCAAAGTGTTTTTTAACATGTTTTATTAACTGTTTGCTCGTATTATAAGCTCTATCTCCTATTTGGTTTTATCAAGCTTTTACACCTGGCTGAGATAACTTTATAAATATTAATTCTGTAATATTTATAATATACTTTAATTTTACGATCTTGGATCATTTTGGTAAATTTAATTGTAATTTATATATATATATATATATATATATATATATATATATATATATATATATATATAATTCCAAGTTAATATGTTCCACAGATAAAATTAATACAAGAGTGCTCAATACCAAAATAAGGCAAGATATACTTTTTATTTGTTTTACATAACCATTGATATGTCGCTACACATTCATGAGCTTGTTTCAGTCAGTCAGTTACTAGTAACTAGAGACCTTTTCAGGCGATATTGCTTACACAAAAGCTTAGTCCATCCATTATTAGTAACTAGCTGACTGAAACATGCTCATGAATGTGTAGTGACATATTAATGCTTATGTAAAACAAAAAAGTATATCTATATATCTATATATATATATATATATATATATATATATACTAGCAGGCCGCCAGACATTGGCCAGTCATAAAATATGCTTAAATATGATATTTTGATTAATGCAAATTTCGTATTTATTATATTATATTGGACCTAGTATATAGTAATGATTTGAAAAGTTTAGAAAAAATGACTCATGCGCCACCACCGAGAATCAAAACCAAAATGTTTAGCTTACGATTTACTTATTCTTTTGAAGTTAATGTCTGAGCTATGAAGACATGTTTGCTGCACGATTAAAAATTAAAACATAAACTAGTAGCTATTATGCTACGCATGCATATTCGCAATGCAGTCGTTTGACCTTCATCTGGCAAATTTTTTTAATTCTCACACTTTTGTACCGATTTTCACCGGAAACCTAAATATAAAGTTTTGCATGGGTTCGAATATCCTATATGTTAAGTTTCATGCCTGTAGACCAAAAACTGACTGAGAAGTTTGATAGGCAAAAGTTTTTAAACAAATATATATATGCATACATAAATATATATGGAAAGAGATTTGTGTTTACTATAAATATTATGCAAGTATAAATCATGTAGGATATCTGCATGAATATAATTACACGTAACAGTTAACTCTAGATGATCATCCCATAAGAAAACCGAAAAAACTAATAAGGATTTAATTAAAATGAAAGTTTAAAAGAATATGCAAATTAGCTAGATGTTTTGCAGATGAATGCAATTCCACGACCCATATATAATGTAGTTGTATTTTCTTTTTAAATGAATAGAAAAAAGGATTTTTAATATGAATATCAATCAATACACAAAACCCCCAAATTTATGGGAATATATATATATATTCCCATAAATTTGGGGGTTTGGTGTATTGATTGTTGATGACTAAAATATATTTTATAAGCCCCCCTCTTGGGTTGAGCACTATCGTAAATAATCTCACTCGCTACTTAATTTAGCTGAAAGAATGCGAAGCTCGCAATTTGTTTACAAACAAACGTTTGAGCACTTTACGAGTGGCGGACAGATGTTTATTTAAATAGACATTCGGACAGATTAATTACGGCCACCGCTTCCGTAGTCAGGGGGTAGATCTGCCGACTGTCATCACGACGGTTCTAGGTTCGATCCTCGGCTTGGGATAGGTGTTAGTCTAGCGGCACTGATGAGTTGTGAAACAACGAAACAGGACTGTATGTCGATGACTAAAATATATTTTATATATATATATATATATATATATATATATATATATATATATATATATATATATTGAATTATCCACAGACATGTGTTCGTTATTTATGACTCACCATGACTGAACTTTGTGAGATTCAAAACTATATTTAGGCAGGATATTTTCATTTAAGCAAACATTCAATGACACAAAGTATTTTTGCTTGATAAAACTTAAGATATCAAGCCTTTTCAGCTTTCAATTTGATGCTGTTCCAATTCTAATAGGTTTCTTTTCTTGTTTGTTATATATATATATATATATATATATATATATATATATATATATATATATATAATATAAACGTGACCTTGTCTGTGCATGGGAAGAACAGTCTCTACCAAATTATTCAATTAATTTTTTTTTGTCTACAAACTTCAAACTTGATACATAGTGGATTTAGACCTGTGTCTGTGCAATATAAACAAGTTCTTGTTGAGCCGTCCCTTTTAAATAATCAAATTCTATCCAATCTACACCAATAACTATTGCTACACTACCACCTTACATTCATTAACCTTATCCTCGAGTGGCCTTCGGGCCTTGATAAGCAGTGACTTCCTTGCAAAAATATAAAAAAGTTTAATGAGATTCCATTTAAGCTATGGACTTCAATCTATAGCTTAAATCGAATCTCTTTGTATGATATTACCGGGAGGTTAGGGTAAAAAAAGAATTAAAAAAAGAAAGAAAAGAAACAGGGAGGTGTAAGGAGGCCGTCTTTCATTTTTTTTTTCTATCTTTTCAGTAAAGGAGAAAGAATATTTATCAACCGTAGGTTCGTTTCTATGTTTATGCCTGATAACTTGAATTCAATTTTTTTTCTTTTTCTGAAGAATTTTGTGTCGAGAAATATGCAAAGAAGGCACAAAAATGTGAAATTGTCTGGAAATATGTTGATGCTTCTAAGAAAACCAGTAAAAGGGCAAATAGGCAACGCGAGCTGAAAACTGATTCGTCTTTATGTAGAACAAAAGCCGATCAATGGACCACGTGACTTATGCTGACCAGAAAGTGCTGCACTATTGATCTGTAAACTAGCAATAAACTTTCTTTACTTTCGCCCCCCCCATCGCATTCATGACAAATCTACCGATACGAATAAATGCGAACATTTCACAATACTTGCACACCATGTGTAAACGAAATGGATTATTCTTCACAAATCACAATTATACAACATTTAACTGATATATATATATATATATATATATATATATATATATATATATATATATATATATATATATATATATATATACTCGGCTCAACTAATAACTTAAGCCAGGATTGAAACTTGACCACTTAGGCGATAGTCGACGCTTCTAACCATTACGCTATCTGACTGGGTATGCGATCAAACATTGTCAAAACGCTTAAGCCCCATTTGTCTATACAAAAAGCATTATATTATACGTGAGTGGCGGTTTGTTGTTTCACTCCCCAATATAGCCAACCCAAGATAAGGAGCATTTATAGTTATCCACAGACAGACTGCTTTGCTGTATCACAGCTCTTCAGTATGGCTAAACTAGCGACTATCTCAAGCAAGGATTGAAATTCAACCACTTAAGTGACAGTCAGCGCTTTTAACCATTACGCTATATAAACATGCACACGAGGTGTTCACAATGAACTATGTATATACTTCAACAGTTGATGACGCGCTTAATTTTTAGATTTAAATAACATGATATTATTAGGTTGCAAAATGAATGCCGATGCTCAAAATGTATAAACATTGTGACTCCTCCCTTTACTTAAAAATTCACCAAAATCAGGAAATTAACCAATTTTAATGAAATTTTAAGTATTTATCAAATAATCATCACGGAATATAATGAACACATTGTTTTGATTTGAATCTTGGAGTCGAAATGTATTACTTTGTTTACACAGAAAACACCTTTACTAAAGTCGTGGTTTTCAGTAGTAAAAAAAAAACAACAACAAAAAAACGAATTAATTTATTTTTGCTTTTTTTATGAAAATAAGGCATCATAAATTGTAAAATAAAATAAAAAATGTTTTTTCAGGAACATAACGAAAAAAGTCCTTAAAGTCTGTATTAATGAATTAATTATAACCCAAAGAAAAGTAATACCGATATTATCATTGAATTAAGCATTGTTTATTTAATATTTTCACACAAAAAAATTATAACTGCAAAAAAATATTTCTACTTTTTTTTTTTTTTTTACATTATATGTTTCACATCGTTTTTATAGATAAGATTGTAATATTTTCCTTGCTTGAATGAACATGAAACTTTTGGCATAACAATATAATCTTGAAAATAAATTTTTCTTTTTTAATTTAGAAGCAAGAATAGAAAATAAATTAAATTAGAAAATTGTAAAAATTATACAAACGTTCATGATAGGAATGTATGGTGCACGACTTGGAAAAAAAAGAAAACCAGGACCCCCTACCTCCTTTTAACTACCTGACGTCATTTTCAGACAGCCTTTTGACTTTCTGATATTTTAGGTTTCCGTAGTATCCACACTTAGACGTTTTTTTCGTTTGTTGTGATTGTGCGAAAGCAGAATCTTACTTTTGGGGGCTAACTAAGCTATTTTTTTGTACAAACTGTTTTTTGTTTTTTTTAAATTTTATTTTCTTCAATATCTTAGGACTACTTTGAAATAGACCGAGGAAACTAATATTTATCTTTTAAAGGATTTTTACAATGAATTTACTTAACTTCAAAATTTAGCTGAATTTGTCAGCTTCTGATTGTCGCCGCGAAAACATTTTTCATTATTTCTTTTTTTTTTTTTTTACGTGTACAAATATTTGTTTTTCTTTTAGAAATTAACTTTAGGCTTTACTTTTTCAAATACAATCAAAAAGTAGTCAGAAAGCTACAAAAAAATTATGATAAACCGGTCTTCAAAACTATGTCCCATTATTATTTTGCTGCCATTTTTGTCTGTACCTAGATATCACCAACATTTAACTTTGAACAAAGGAAATGTTTACTCAAATTTTTTTTAGAAGTTGGAAAATGTAGTTAGAGGTCACAAACGATTTAGAATTAAGTTTTAAACAGATCTGCCTAAGTAATTTTTTTAATACGTTCTGACGACTTTTTTTTTTAAGTTTGCATTTCTGAAAAAAAAAAAAAAATTGCTTAAAAAAAAATACATAAAAATTTAGGATGGCGTAAAGGTCGTGATCGAAGTGTCATAAACGTCAGCCAAATAATTTGATTATTTTCATCGTTGTTGTTAAAATGTGTTTATGTAAATGTCTTTAAAAATTGATCTTGATCTTTATATAGAAACTTGCGGGGGTAGGGGTAAAGTAAAGAATAAGCGAAGAAATAACCGTTTAAATATCAAAATAAAAATAAAAACTTCTGCAAAAATTCGGCAAAACCAAAACAAAACAAAACAAAAAAAAAATCAGTGAACAAACGTAAAAGTTTGTTAAAAAAGAAATCGGAAAAACAGAAAGCATAAATCAGGGAAAAAGATGGACGTGTTCTGAAAAACGTAAACAAAAAAAAAAAAAAATCACAGCGCAAAGCGAAAAGCAAAAAAAAAAAAAAAAGGCATAAATAACCCTTCGTTTCGCTTAAATTCAATGGTGCGTTTCACCCAGTAGAAAACATAGAACGAAAAGGAACGTTAAAATGCCATTCCATTTTTTTTAAGCAACTACGAACCCAAACTGGTGTTTCTTCGTACTGTCCCTTGTGAACGGATCTACAACGGTGTAAGTGGTAGTGGGGGTAGGAGGAATTTATTAGAGAGAAAAGATTTTACAGCTTCCATTGATTCTAACCAATTTTGGCCGTGATCTCTCACCAGAAAAAATATAGGGATCCACGATTATCGAGGAAGTGTAGAGGTATTAGGCCTATAACATACCTGAGATAATGTGCTGCAGTTTGTGCATATTACATTTGCATGAAATGTCTTGATTTTCAATCCTATTAAGGTCAAAATCAGAGGGGAAAAATGAGTTCATTTTATATATGTAGGGAGGGAAGGGAAAACGTGAAATTTTTGCAGATGAATACACATTCATGTTAACATCAAAATGATTGAGATAGTTTTAAATCTCTAATAATCTGTACATCTAATAGCTTAAAAAGCTTAGACAGTGATGTTGTACATTTCATTTGCTATACATTTTTCAAAGCTCCCCTTCCTTTTTTTTTTTTTTTTTTTAAAACTGTCCTGCTATATTATGGGCAGCTTCACAACTCTCCCCAACCCCTATTCATTTCTTATAAGAATTATATTCCAGTAATAAATTTCAAATATAAGGAGTCACTTTCCAATCGCCCTCTTTATAACTGCGTTATAGATTACATAATCTTGCAAGCTATATTTATTTACTTTTATTACATTTTCACCCCAAACGAGGCACAGTGCCACTTTGATGTAGGGGGCTACTATCTGGAACATAATTTGCAGGGATACTATGCAGGGAGTTGAGCAGAAAGATGTCTGTTTACATTATACTTGAACTTCTGCATGTCAGTACAGTGAAGGAAACAGGAACTTGGAAGGGAATTCCAAAGTCTAGCAGTCTTAGGAAAGAAACTACTATTAGAGTAGAAGGCTTATTGCTCCCTGGGGATGTTTACTAAGTAAGGGTGGGTTTTGATGATTGTCTGGTTTGTCGGGAGTATTAACATAGAAGAGGTACAAGGGCTTGTAGTTGCCGGAGCACTACCATTAAAATACTTGCAAACAAATAGTACCTCACACGATCGTTTATAGACTATCACTTTGGCTCCGAGTGGACCTGAGAGTAGTGATAACTAAAAATGACTGCACACTCACTCAAGCTCCCAAACTGACTCCTCACTACTGAATGCAGTTTTGTGTCGTATCGAAGACAGTTGGAGGGAGGTGAAATTCGAGTAGTTGATAAGGTTGGGAAATAGGGTAGCAAAAAAAAAAAAAAAAAGATCAAAAAGAGCTGACAAAGATGGATTTTGTGGTGATTAGGTCAAGACGAACACTTTACCCAAGAAAGTCTGAACTAGGCTACCAAAAGTCTTTCGGTAGCCTCGGTTCGAAGCAGTTTAGTGATGTGTAAAAAGCAAATTCTATTTACATCATAGATTCAACCCTGACAGGTATTATCAATCATCCCATGTCTGAGTAGACTTGAATTAATGTTAAGTAAAAGATAATTACTCCTCCAAACTCCCAAGTTGGTGCTTTTACTTCAGGTGCATTTTAGGGTCATACCCAGAACCTCTATTTAATGTAGTAGCAATAATTCTAATAGTTAAATAAACATTATAAGCTTATGGCAGATATATACAACACATTCTCCATCTCTCCCGGTCTAAAATTTTTGTGGTTCATTTTTTTTTTTTTTTTCAAAAAACTCTGTATTAAGCACATTTTCATATTATTAAAAAAAAGAACAGAATCCTATTCTCAATTTTTAGCAGAAGAAATTTGCTATGTAAGCTTGACATAAAATTTCTCCTGGTTCTGATTTCTTTTCCCCTGTTTTTAACCCTGCATTAGTCACCTGCGTGTTCCAAACATGATTAGTTCCATGGGTTGTTCATACATCCCAATACAAAAATGTTTATAGTGTTTATTACTTTGTAAAATATAATTATCCTGTTGGTTCAGGATATATCTACAGTCCCTATTGAACAGTTTGAATCACTTGTATCTTGTAGATATTAATATAAAATAATACAATAAAATAAATTATAAAACTAAGGAAAAGTTTTAGAATCTTAGATTTAGATCACATTTATTTCAAAATACCCACAGGATACACCAGTTTGTGTTATTTTTTAATATCTATGATGAACACAAAATGTTTCCATGAATTGAAATAGCAAGAAAAAAATGAGCATAAGTTTATTGCATAAACATTATTTTTAAATCTGATTGACCTCCAAGGAAAACTGAGATACAAATGCGCCATGTATGTTATACCCTCACTGAGTCAGGAGAGTACTGGGAGGGAGGAAAAGAAATAAGATGCCAACTAGAAATTATGAGCACTTAGGCAAAAAATGGGATGACAAAACACCCCATTGGACTAACACAGGGTTAACCACAATAATCTTGTTTACAAAGGCCTTTTCAGAATTTCAAACCGTAGGATCGGTTACAGTTAACTTACATAACAACCTAATTTTCGCCCTAGAAAAATTGAACAGATAAGTTTCACATAAAAATAATTTTTTTTTTTTAACTTGAAAGTCACCACTTGTCAAGTTATGTGAGAATTTGGTGTTCAATTGATAAAGTAATCTGAATATTTTTTTTCTCTTTTTTTTTTTTTAAATAAAATAAAATTGTCAGCAAACCAAACAGCTTCACATAAAAATTGAACGAGTTAAAAAAAAAAAAAAAGAGTACATGTGAAATATATGAAAATGTGATGTTAATCGATAGTAATTTGAAATTTAAAATTTGAAAAATAAAAAAATTAAATTGCCGAAAACTTTTTAGAGATAGTGGTGGAAGGAGTCGTTTATGTCCGCTTTGTTTTTGCATATGCAATGAGGGAAGGCACTTCCGGTTTTATTTTGTTTTCTTGCATATACATAAAAACTTGAAACGATTTTAGCCTTTCATCTTGTGCAGCATCCAAATACCTGTTTTTATTGAACACATCGCAATCATATTTTTATGTCATTTGTTGCTATGAATCAGAATATAAAATAGATACATTTTATAAAAGAGAAAAATCAAACGAAATTATACAGAAAATAACATTTTTGAAATTCATTGATCAGATATAAGGATTTCAATGGCCATTAAACGAATCATATCAGTTGAGAGAAATTTTTTTTATCCCCCGTTCGAAGATTAGGTGAGGTATGAAATTCACATAACAGATAACCCATAAATAACATCTATTTATTTCTCTTTCTTCTCTCTCTCTCTCTCTCTCTCTCTCTCTATATATATATATATATATATAGAGAGAGAGAGAGAGAGAGAGAGAGAAGGATTAAAATTACATTAGAACTTTATTACATTATCATATTATTTTAATGGTGGATGCTCTGACGAACTACAAGCCCCTGTACCCCCTCGACGTAAATACCCCCCCTTGACAAATCTGACAAACAGCAAAATCCCACCCCTATACAGTAGAGATCCCTAGACATAAGAAAGCCTTCTACTCCAATAGTTTCTTCACCAGAACTGCTAGACTTTGAAATTCCCTTCTGTGTTCCTGCTTTCCCAACTGTACTGACATGCAGAAGTTTAGGTGTAATGTGAACAGACATCTTGCAGCTCAACTCCTTACATAGTATCCCTTCAACCTGTCCCTGATAGTAGCCCTCTACATTAAAGTGGCACTGTGCCTTGTTTGGGTTGAAAATGTAATAAAAAAAAATAAGGTTGAAGAGGATCATAATAAGTGAAAGGGAAATAAGGGGGGGGGGGAACATCTTAAGCATTCCAAAGCTAAATGCTTCTCATCAGAAAAAAAAAAAATCAGTATTATACAAAAGTATCGGGCAAATTTTATATACATTTTAGGTTAGAAATGGAAACGTTAGTGGGGGGGGGGTATAATGAAAGGGGGGGGGAATGGAGCATTAGAAAAATTTCAAAGGCAAAAGTAGGATGGGAATTGGGTAGAGAGAATAATATTTAAGAGAAAAAGATGTAGGTGATAGCTAGGGATAAAACATAGGGAATAAAAGGATGGAGAATAGAAAATAAAATAAAAATAAAGAAATAAATACATCGAAAATACAAAATAAAATCGAAAATACAGAAGGACTTCCTAAAAATGTATGAGAAGAAAATTCTTGCAGAATTTTTAATTTTGATTTCAAATAAGTTTTTGTTGTAATACCTTTATTTTATATATCATTTTTAAATTACAATCGTTTTAAAACAATTGTTTTCTTTTCAGAATGTTGAATACAAGATGGAAAAAAGCAAATTCGCACAGTGTTATTATTTCAATTCAAGCTAAGCCAAAAAGCTGCTAAAACAGCTTGCGATATCAACGAAGCGTTTAGCCCAGGAACCACTACTGAACGCACAGTACAATGGTGGTTTAAGAAATTTTGTGGCAGCAACGAAAGTCTTGAAGATGATTAGCATAGTGGTCAGCCATCGGATGTTGACAACAATAAATTAAAAGCCTTAGTCGAAGCCAATCTACGCACAACTGTTTGAGAACTTACTTCTAAATTAGACGTAATATATACAGTGATTTCCAACCACTTGAGAGAGATTGAAAAGACAAAAAAAACTTGATAAATGGGTGCCTCACGAACTGAATAACAACCAAAAGAAACACCATTATGAAGTGTCATCTTCTTATCTTTTACGCAACAAGAAGGATTCATTTCTTCACCGGGTTGTGACTTGCGATGAAAAGTGGGTTTTTTACAATAATGGGCGATGCTCAGCTCAGTGGTTAGACCTTGACGAAACTCCATGACACTTCCCAAAGTCAGAGTTGCACCAAAAGAAGGTCATGTTGACTGCTTGGTGGTCTGCAACCGGTCTCATCCATTACAGTTTTTTGAATACAGGTGAAACCATTATGGCAGAGAAATACTGTCAACAAATGGATGAAATGCATCAGAAACTCCGACAACAACACCCAGCATTAGTCCCAATTTTCTTCCATTACAATGTGACACTACACATTGCCAAACTGACCATGCAGAAGTTGAACAAATTGGGCTGCGAAACTCTGCCTCATCCGCCATACTCTTCAGACCACTCACCTATCGATTACCACTTTTTCAAGCATCTTAACAACTTTCTATATGAGAAATACTTTAAAAAACTAAGCGCTATTAAAAACACCTTCAGCAACTCCATCACAACCAGAACACAAGATTTTTTACATTACAGGCATAAATACACTTGTTTTGTGTTGGCAAAAAGTGTGTTGATTCTGATGGTGCTTATTTCGATCAATAAATTGTTTCAATCAAGATATATCATTTTAATTTAAAAGTTAAAAATCCGTAAGAACTTTCTTGTCAACTTGATAAAATCGGTGTAATCTATTTTGTCTGTGCTTTTGTATAATGCTAATTTTTTCTCCTCTTCTGATGAGAAGTATTTAGCTTTGAAGTGCGATGGACTAAAGAAGTTTTCCCCACCTTATTTCCCTTACTTATTATAATCGTTGCTAACTTTATTGACATGATAATGTAATAAAATTTCTAATATAACTTTAATCCTTATCCCCTTATCTTTTCTTATAACTTGCTCCTCTTAATCGGGTAGAGCTTCATCTATCTGGATAGGTTTTTTTTTTGTTTGCTCTGAGAAATTTTTTTTTTTTAAGTTAACTTTATTTCTCTCTCTCTCATATATATATATATATATATATATATATATATATATATATATATATATACAAGTGACCCTGTCTGTCTGAGAAATGATCTCTACCCAACTTCTGTCAATTTTTGATCTACAGCCTTGTAATTTGATATATAAGGGGATTTTGGACGTGTAGAACAAATTCAATTTGGTATTTATCTGGTAAAAAATAGCTGCTAAGGGGCCAAAATTACAAAAATAATTGGAACTTAGCAGACGCAAGTCTACAAAATGCTCTTGTGTGCATGCACAAATATATATTTATATGTTAAAGTCGATTAAATTTTAACGTTTTCTTATCCATCTAATGATAGCACAAACAGTTACGACTAAAACTGGAGCGTTACATGTTTTGGTTTTGATTCTAGATGATGGTACGCAAATGATATATATTTTTTAAAAATATTTTAGAAATCACTATTATATATTAGGTACAATATAACAATCAATAGAGTATTGGCTTTATAATAATAATAATAATAATAATAATAATAATATGAAATCTGCATGAATTAAAATATTACATTTAAGTATATTTTACAACCGGGTCACACCGGGTGTACTACTATATATTAGTTACAATATAATAATCCATAAAGAATTGGCTCTATAATAATAAATATGAAACCTGCATGAATTAAAATGTCATATTTAAGTGTATGCTATGACCAGTCAACCCCGGGTGGTTTGCTAGTATATATATATAAAAAAAATAGAACTATAAATAAACAAAGCCTCAATAAAGAAAATGACAACAACAATCACTCCTGACGACGATCGGATGCACCAATTGAAAGCGCTTGAGGAGAATATGGCTGAACACCAACTACTGGACGCCATAATATACAACATGCCAGATAAAATAAAAAAGACCGCTCGGTAAATTGAAAAATTATCCAACAAAACCGGAAAAAAGAACTCCATCGTGTTCAATCAGATGTATTGAATATATGTGGGAGGGGGGCACCGATTATATCATGCATGTATACATGAAAATTAAGAGAAAAATCTTTTGTAAGTTCAACATTTCATTTTGATTTCAAAAACTTTTTCAGGATGATTGATTTGAAGAAAGTAGATTCAAAACACAAGTGCATCACTTGGAAATACCTGGTGTGTATATGAAATGCACTTGTGTTTTTCATTTACTGCCTTCAAATCAATTATCCTGAGAAAGTCTTAAATGAAGACGAAACACTGATGAACTCACAAATGATTCAGATTATCCTTTTAATTTCCACTCGATCGCCTAGACAACAGTCGGCACTCCTAATCGTTATGCTATTCGCCTGCTGCTTAGACGGTATGTGAATTAACAATAATATGGATACATATATATACAGGTTGAGTCACGGGAAATGGATGTTTTAAGAACGCTCCTTGCTCTCTTTGAGTAAGAGTTAGGGTTAGTTTAGTAAATAATTTTATGTACATTATAAAATTTTTGTTGAAATATTCGTAGAGTTTTATTTTCCTTAAAAAACATCCGTTTCCCGTGACTCATCCTGAATATATATATATATATATATATATATATATATATATATATATATATATATATATATATATATTATTTGAATTCTTCGGGCTACTGTTCTTATCTTGAGTGTTATTTTTATATTTCGGCCAATGTAAACTCTGACCTTCTTAAAGTGTATCTTGCCAAACTCTGAAATCTTTCTGTCAAACTTGGGAATCTGCACAGAATTTCGAAGGGAATCCTTTACGTAATCCACGGAGGTAACATACTTTTGCTCCGTCAGTCATAACTGGGTAGAAGTCCTAAGTAATTTGTAATTGTATTTTAATGTCCCTCATGCTGAGGAGTGAATCTTCAACCGCCAAAAGAGTGCAACTTTTACAATGGGTCTTTGTGCATGCGTGTATGTGTATCATATAATTAGTTATCCATTTATGCTTACTGCATATGAAAATATATGTAACAAAGAATCTGTGTTTGTGTGTGAACACATTAGTTTTCATAGTTTGATCTACCAGCAAACCCAATGACATTTGTAATCAACACGTTACTGTGGATATGCTAGTTTGTGTTTTCATATATTTTGTTTGTTATCATGGAATATATAAAGGTGACAATGCATAATTTTGAAAATTCAAATATTTCTGATTCAAATCTGAACAATACATATTAGATACAAATCATGCAGGATTCTCCAAATTTCAATTTCTTTGAAGAATTCTGAGATACATACCGCCCTCCCCCTTGAAAATTCAAATAGTTATATTTTTATGAAGTTACTATAGGAGAAGATTGGACCATGCTGAAAACTGTTGGACAACATTAATAACAGGAAATTGCGGTTTTGGGACATGTGGCAAAAACAGATGGTCTAACAAAAGACCTGCTCTTTGGTACAACCCCTGGCAGAAGAGGACATGGAGGACCAAAAACAAGAACGTCAGACAACGTGAAGGAAATCATGGACATTAGCATGGCTGAGTTGCTCAGAATGGCATAGAACCAGAGTCAATAACAACGATTCGTGAAGAGTGCCACGACTGATCAGTAATGACCATTCCATCGAAGAGAAAGAGATTACATAATACACTATCACCAACAACGGTAGCAACACTTCTGATCAAATAATATTTGTATTATTTAAATTACTGTTCTTAGCTTGGATGTTTTTCTCGCAACGTTTCAGTTGATGTAACATCTTCAGATGCGCCTCATCAAACTCGGGAAACCTGTATGGGATTTGGAATAGAATCCTTTATTTAATCCAAGAATAAGATTGCACGAGACAGCAGGCAATAAATCTATCTCCTCTCAGAAGCAATGAATATTATACACCTTCACAAGTCTATCCATAATGGCAAAGTTAAACTTAATGTTGATTTTACATGTAGGGAAAATTTGTCTCTCTCTCTGTTCCCCAAAAAGAACACGCTTGATGGAAATAAAAATACTCTTGTAGTTCTGTTGACACCCTCGTGAACATTCTCTTTCATAAAGGAGGAAATAATGCTGGATATTCTTACGTTTTCATTAATATTAAAAAAAAAAAAAAACAAGCACGCATTAACCAACAACAGAACATCTTTTATTTTTATCTTTTTCTCAAAACGCAAGGCGCGGCAGAAATGCCTCCCACATTTTAAACTTTCAACTATATGTTGCTAATGAACTTATGCAAGTGCCAATGACGTTTTCATTTAGCTAATAACTTGCCATTTGTTTTTTTTTTTTTTTTCGGGTACTCTTATCAAGCAGTATGGTTGGACTGGTCCACATTATGCTTTTATTGTAGAAATGATTTTGAAGAATGGTGAATCTGTAACAGCAAAACAGATCTTTCTGAATTCATTACAAGTTAGGATGGCATGATCTTGTTCCAGATAGAAAATCAATACAGCTATGGGTTAAAAATTTCACAGCAACAGGTTCAGCACTTAAAAGTAAGCTACCTGGAAGGCCTAAAAGTACTCGTATGCCAGACAGTTATCAAACTATGAGACTTCCTGTTATTCAATCCCCTAATGTTCAACTCACAATCATGCTCTGGTCTGTGATTGTCTGATCGAACAGGCAGAAGAATTCTACACACTGATATATAGTTCTATCCATACAAATTAATCATTATAGAAACCGCATGAGCGCGACCGGGAAGATCGTATGTCAAAATGTGGAAGATATTTTTGACGCACTTTGTACAAGAGTGTTAAAAAAGTATCAAGACTGCAGATGAATTAAACAAAAGCAATGAATGAAGGATAAGTATTGTTATACCTTTTTTAAATTTCTATTTGACTCATGCATTTGAATTAATGTTTTATTTTAACCATATATGTTATGCACGCATTTTTAAAAAAAATACTTTTGGTGTCTTATCCATGCCCTCAGGCAGTACTGGATAGTCTTGCTAATGTGCCACTAGAGAAACTTGTATATACTTGTGTATATATATTTTCACGCCACATAATATCAAAAAACATAAATGTTCAGTTGAAAATATTTTGATTCACTAGTGTTAGGGTTTTATCAACTTGGAAAATTAAAATAACATAGAAAAATCTTTGGCAGAATCATTAGAAAATGACCTCCAGACCGTATTAAAATGTGGCCACAAAGGGATGTTAACATTTAATGCTAGTAAAACTAAGCTGCTCTCCTTTAACAATTACAAGACATCTCTCCAACCACAGATATCTATGACAAATAACAGCTAACCTGAGAATTCTTCCTTCAAACTCTTTGGCCTAACATTCACAGGCAATATGAACTGGAACAAATATATTGAGGACATTGCAAAGGTTGCTGCAAAGAAGATGAGTTCCCTCTATCATGCTAGAAAACTACTCACACCTGAGAGTATTCTGTACCTCTGCAAGGCCACCATTCGCCCATGCATGGAGTATTGTTGCCAGCTATGTACTGGTGCATCTACCACTAGTCTCTCTCTCTTGGATAGGGTCCAAAAAAGTTTTCAATCTAATAGGTCCCACTTTGTCAACTAAGCTCCAACCCCTGTCCCATCGCTGGAATATCGCATCTCTGTGCCTGTTTTACAAATATTTTAATGGAACGTGGACTGATGAACTCATTGCACTTATGCTCCATCGACGTACCTACTCCCAACAAACCCACTTAGCAATAACACATCACCCCTTCGCTGTTGAAGTCCCTAAATGCCAGAACGCTTTCTACTCTAATAGCTTCTTCCCTCGAACAGCTAGGCTTTGAAATTTCCTTCCTGCTACCTGCTTCCCTGACTGTACTAACATGCAGAAATTTAAATGTAACGTAAACCAACGTCTTATTAATCTTTCCTAGGCATGGTCCCAAATAGTAGCCCCTTACACCCAAGTGATGATATGCCTTGTTAGGGGTGAACACGAGTAAAAAAACAAAGAAAAAAATCGAAAAATTAAAAGTGATACTCAAGACAACGTAATGAAATAAATCACGTGTTTGACACAGCGACAATATTTTAAGTTTTACATTTCATCAGTCTGATTGGTTAATTTTATTCATGTGACTATATATGGTAGTTATTTGAGCTTATAGAATCAGGTGAGGTTTAAATATTAATCAATACACACGTAATAATGTAACATCTTAGATAGGAGTACTCATACTCCTATAGAGGATGATCCAAAAGCAACATCTCGTTTATTAAGTGCATATCTTATGTAATTAGTTTCACCCTAAAACATTCTATTTTAAGATAAAATAAGTGTCTTCCATATCTCCCACGAATGTTCAATAGTTTAGATGTGAGAATGGAATCGTCTACACTTGTTTTGGGAGCAAAAAAAAAAAAGTAAATAAAAAATAAACAAACGAAAAAAAAAAATACATGCATAACCCTACGATTGTATAGACAAGAAAGTTTATAGATAAAATGCAGACTTCAAATGAAAACAAACGACGTTTCGGATCAATATGCCGTTTTAGCTGTATGAACAGAAACGAATCAAATGCATTCCGGTTACTTGTTTATGGCATTTTCATGATTATCATTTTCATCTCCGTTCATTAAGCCGTATCATTTTGATATGCATCCTCACATCTCTGTGAGAGGCTTTGGTCGTCAATCAGTGACATTAAAGTTTGAAATAGCATTTTATTTGTTTTGTCATATTTAACGTTGAAAGAGTAGTTTCTTTAGTTTGTTATGCTCAATGTTGAAATAGTTTCTTTGCTCTGTCAGGATGAGATTTGAAATAACTTATTTGGTCTGTCATGATGGGGGTTCAAATAGCATTTAATTTGGTTTGTCATACTTAAGGTTGAAAGAGTATTTTATTTAGTTTTTCATGCTTAAGGTTGAAATAGTATTTTATTTAGTTTGTCATGCTTAAGGTTGAAATAATATTTTCAGTTTGTCATGTTTAAGGTTGAAATAATATTTTATTCAGTTTGTCATGCTTAAGGTTGAAGTAGTAGTTTCTTTGGTTTGTTATGCTTAAATTTGAAATAACATTTTCTATGGTCTGTCATAAGTTTTAAATATTAGTTTCTTTGGTCTGCCATACTTAAGCTTGAAATAATAGTTTCGTTGGTAAACATGCAAGTCGACTGAATGCACTTTTAATACTCGCGTTTGTTTTATCATTATTATCATCTAAAGACAAGTTCGTTAATGAACATGAGCAATGTATTTAAAGAGTTTGTTGAACAGCTACTTTTATAACACATTGGTTTTTGATATGGTAAATGTATTCTTTCAGAAAGTGACTTATCTGATCGCATGCATCATAAAACGCTTAACCATTGTTCACTACAAAGATACTGACACTCCTTAAACCAGGAACCTCTTAAAATACATGACTCGCATACTTACTGTGGTGTTAGAGATTTTCCTTAAATTTTAACACGTTTAATCAAATTTGTTGCTCACTCCATATTTTTGAACTTATGCACCAAGTGCAAACAAGCAGTCGGTTTTAAGGTCAGCAGGGTCGGTTCTATGTAGGGAAAAGAAATAAAGAACATTATCTCCTCACATCTATCTGCCTATCACATAAGTGAATGTGATATCAAGAAATTTCCATACAAGGAAATGGTGAGAATTACAGCATCATGTGAGTTTAATATTTCTTAATGATGCTGAACACACATCAATAAGAGATTTCTGCAACCCTAGGCATCAACTTAATTTCCTTTATACAACTTCCGGTTATAGTCAGCTAATATACGTTTTAACTTCCGGCATAGTGCTACCGGAAATGGTGACAAGACAAATCAGTTCTTTTGCTTTTTTCTCATACGTCTATATCTCCCCTGTGCATGTAATCTTTTTTATTACATTTTTCTGCTATTAACATATATTTATTATATAAATTCAAATTAAAAACTTATTTTTATAATTTCATAAACATATATTTTCTTATAAAATTTCAAATAAAATAAACTTTTATTTTTTTAAACTTTGTTATTAAAAGTGTAAATAAAAGATTAACTGTGTTATTTTTATGTGTATAATTTTGTTAATTTTTATTGTATACTTTTCAATAATAAGCCTAAAACTCGTACCACATATAGATCTCTCCACCCTGAAAAGGTTTTACACTAACGAAACACTGAGATTAAAATGTTTTCTACATAGCATTGATCAATTTTTCAGTCAAAACACTGGACCTGGATTATATAACTAATATAGAGTATGCATTACTTTTAAAGAAAAGAAAAAGTTTCTTTTTTTTTTTTTTTTTAAATCTATTTATTAAATACCTTATTTTTGGTCTCCCAACAAAGGAGAGATTGAACTGCGTAATTAATTCCTGTTCGTTTGTTCGCATTTTTTCAATAACCACGCTTTGAATTTTTTGAAATTGTGCACAAACATTAGTCATGGTGAAAGTAATTTTTGCCAGAACGGATTTTCTGGAATAACTCTGGTTGCCCCTCTAAGGGGCATTACAGGGGTAAAATTGTCCCTAAATCGTTCACCCATTCATTTGTTCGCACTTTTCTCAATAACCACACCTTGGATTTAAAAATTTTTTTGCACAAACATTAGTCATGGTGAAAGTAAATTTTTCACTTGTTGGTTTGTTCATAGTAAAATTTCTCAATTTACTTTATGGGTCAAGTCGATAGTTAAAAAAACGTTTAAATAAAACATTTGATGTTTTGACATATAATACAGACTAATAATACATAGTAGAAATAAAATCTGTTTTTTTCTTTTTTTTAATATTTGTTTAAAAAAACAAAACAAAAAAAAAGCTTTCATTATCAATAGATGTTATTTTTATAGTGATCAGAAGTCATGTACAAGGGTAGTTCCAAAAGTACAGTCTTCTATTTTTTTTTTTTTAACTAGTGGTACCATTAAAACAAGCAATCTTTTGTGCTCCGGAATTTATTTCTACATAATCACTACCATTCTCAATGTACTTTTGCCAGGAATTCAATGACACATCTCTGCTTTTGACGCACATCCATAACAGGCGTTGCTTTTTTCAAGTCTAACACCATCAATATCTGCAAGAAAGAGATCAAACTTTCAAGTTATGAATCTATAAATTCAGTCACCGCAATTTGCAAGCACCTCTGATCCCTTTGGGCGAAATAAAAAAAAAAAAATAGGAGGCATTACTTGTGGAACACCCCTTGTATAATAGTTTTTAATACAATCCAAAGTAAACTTATTTTCCAGTTGAGCTGAAAATCAACCATCACAAAGTAACATCAATGGTTAATGCCTCGCAGAATGGCTAGAGCGTGAACGCTTTGACTATTGAATCATCTCCCTGTGGTAACAGATGATTTAATCATCGATAAACGGGTATCAGTTTAATTACTAGGATCAAATATTTTTTATACATGGAAAAGGCACGGCATTCCCTACTTCTTTGTGCGTCTTTGAAACATGTCGTCACACTAAAGTTTCTCCACTTTTTTATACAGTTCTTCTTCAGGAGTACCTGATGTGCAAATGCTGTTACGGGAGCTAAAAAATTCTGCAAATAACATTTGTCTTTACGTTAATGTTGATAAGGCAAAGTTTATGACTTTCAATGTGGAGGGGGAGATCAAAGCTTTAGATGGGACAACACTGAAAGAAGTCACTTAGTTTACATACTTCGGCAGCAACATAGGTTCCACAAAGAGAAATATCGAAATTTGCATCTCAAAAGCACGGGCTGCATTGGATAAGCTGTGGTCAGTATGGACTTCAAGGCTAACTGACAAACTGAAGAGGTACTTCTTCAGAGCTGTCTTTGTTTACGATGCTACAATTTGGACACTCAGCAAAAGATTGGAAAGAAAGCTAGACAGCACATATACCTGTATGTTACAGTGTTAAATATATCTTGGCAAGACCATCCCACGAAGCAGCAACTTTATGGCAACTTACCTGCCATATCTACTACTATCAGAGAGCAATATCTATGATTTACCAGTCACTGCCAGAGGAGCAAGCAAGAGCTGGTGAGAAATGTATTACTGTGGACTCTACAGTATGGATGCATGAACATAGGACAACCTAGATCCACGTATATCCAGAAAATTGCACATGATGTCAACTGTGATCCTAAAAATCTGAAGCAGCTGATTGAAGGCAAGGAAATTTGGAGAGAGTAAATCACATTGGTCCGGGCAAGGAGCCCGACCAGATAGATAGATTCACATTATCATTGTATCATTGGATTCTGCAAGATCTTTCAAGTTGCATGGGTTGGATAACAAAGCTGTGCTGCATTGTATGCTTCTCTTTGCATTCTTGAAGATGACGTCTTATTGTTATTGGTCTATTCAAAGTTTTGTGGTAAAAAATTTTGTAATAAACAAATTAACCAGCCTTTTATTCTCAGTCAGAAAAAAAAGAATAAAATCAAAAAATTACTTCGTTTTGATGACATTAATTTAAGGATTTTTTTAAATCAAAATAAATAAATAATAAAGAAATATTTTGGCTAATTTCAAAATCTTTCATCCGACTTCTAAAAATGTGTTTGCGATCCCAAAGTGGTAAAAAAAAAAAAAAGAAAAAAAAAGGGGGTTAAGCTAAAATGTATTTATTTTTACAAGGTTAAATGCCATACAAATCTGATACGAATTATTTATTTGGGAAAAATTTTAACACCTTCAAAATATATTCTGTTCTTCAAGAATTTTTATTTTTATCTCAAGATGTTTAGTTGTTATTCAGTTTTAAAGAGAATTTTGGAATCTTATTTGTGATCTACAGTGAGATTTTAAACAGTGTGAAATCTTTCAGGTATTTAAAAATATTGTTAAATTAAAAGGTGTCAGTGCATCTTTGAAACATGTTGTCATGCAACAGTTTCTACACTTTTTACGCAGTCCTTTGCATTATCATTGGACTCTTGCAAAACTTTTCAAGTTGCACAGATTGGTAGAAGTTTGGCAAGGCAGTATTGCATCGTGTGCTCATCCTCTACACATTCACAAATGGTTTGGTCACTTTTATAGTTCCATCTAAACACAGCAGCTTTTGCTTGCCTCATTCCCATTCTCAGGTGGTTGAGTATCCTCCACTGAACCTAGAATGCTTTTGAGCCAGAATGGGAGATCTCTACATCATGCTGCTGCTGCTACTACTACTACTACTACCACTACTACTACTAATAATAATAATAATAAAAAGCTTTCAGATCGTGGTTGACCACTTTAAATTTTTATTTTTTAAATTTAGGTGTAAAAGAGAAAAAAATGAGAAAACCCCAGCATGCTTAGGTACTTCAACTAAAATTTGACCCTTTAGATTTGCTGCATATTATCCTAAGAGATTCCTTTTCTGAAAAAAGTTTTATTATCTGGCTAAAACAAAATATCACAGCCTTTAATCTTCATTGTTAAAACTGCATTTAGTTGGCATCGAATTTGATCCATCTAACTTTATTTCCAGATGATCCCTATTGTAATTAATATCGGATATCAAACTGCAAATAAACAAAAATCATTGTTTTACTTACATCTGTTGTTTGTGCTAGTGGATGATCCACACACTGTTGCAGCTTGGATGATGAACCATCTTTATGACCTCGGCGTAGGCCTTCTGTCTGAACTTTGTTGTCAGACTGCAAAATAATTAAAAAGTGAAAACATTAACTGAATGAACAAAATTGAAATTCTTTTCTCTCTCTCTCTCTTTTTTTTTTTTTTTTAAATAATTTCATTGCAGTAATAAAGTCAAAATGCAATCAGAAATCACTAATTTGTGTTGTACCTTAATAAAGAAAAAAAAAAGAAGAAAAAAGAAAAAAGAAAAACATTGTGGTATGAATTAGACTATTTAATCTTTTCTTTCAGTATTAGAGTCAAAGCTTTTGTTTTTCTTATTTCATTTTTATTTTTTAATAAAATGAAGTAACTGGGTCAGTTGTAAAACCACTTTGTCATGTTTTATTTCATCTGCTTGTGACATTTAAACTATATTTCTCTCCATTTGTCACACCAAAAAATAAGCTTTACAGAGATTACGTTTCTGAATTTTCTTTAGATGAGGATCAATAATTCATATGATTTGGATTCTTCAGACTACTGTTCTCATATTGAGCATTATTTTTCACAATGTTTCGATCGATGTAACCTCTGATCTTCTTCAGGTGTATCTTGTCAAACGCGGGAATCTTTCTGTTGAATTCAGAAATCTGTACGGAATTTTGAAAGGAACCTTTAATTTAATCCGGAGATAGCATGTGCCTGTTCCATCAGCTATGATTGGGTAAAAGTCCTAAGTAATTCATGATTGTATTTTGAGTGTCGTCCCGCACTAAGGATTGAACCTTCAACCTCTACAAGAGTTTAAATTTACCACTAAATTTTTCCAAATACTCTAGCCACTGTGCCACAGCAATCTGAAGAATCCCAATATGATGTTTAACAGAGAACTTTTCAGTTGGAAACTCCTTGCTGATAATAAAAAAGAAAGTACAGCAAAAATTTTTTTAAAAGAATATATATTTTTTTAAATGTTTTATCTTTGATTTTAAAACTATCAACAGAAAAACTGATTTAAGAACTTTATGATCTTTTTCAACAAATTCACAAGTTTCTTAAGAACTCTCATCCATTCTTTCAATGTGACCATACCATCAAAGTCTCTTGTTCTGCACACGTCTCCTTATATTCTCCAGATTTCATTTTCTTATAAGGTCATCAGATCTAAACAGGTCTTTATTAAACATTATTTACACATTCATTGTATCATTCTCATTATTTCTCTGCTTACAACACATATCTTCAAACCTCACGGGCCAGGTTTCACTTCCAAACGACATCACACTGCATATATATCCTTCCTGTGGAAAAAGAAAATATATAAAGAACAATTTGCCCTATCCAGCCTTGAGAGTTCAAAACGGCTTCAAAACCTAGTAGATGATGCCCTCTTCTCTTCCCTGCAACCTCTTTCCCACAGAAGAGATGTTGCGAGCATGTCTCTGCTCTATCATTATTTTCATGGCAAGTGCATGACTGAACTCCAATGTATCATTCCCCCTTGCCAAACTTTCCGCAAAAACACTCAACTAGCTACAGCCACTATATATGATTTCTCCCATTCTCTAACTGTGCCTAAATCTAAATGCAAATTCCATGGACAAAGCTTCTTTGCCAGAACTGCCTGCATATGGAACACTGTTCTGCTGGCTTGCTTCCCAGTTGAATACAACATGGTAACCTTGATGCAGTCATTGTAGCATTTCTTCGGGCAACCAATGTTTTATTGGCCATGAGTGAGCTGACCGTAGAGTACTCATCGAGGTAATCTGTTTGAGGACATCAACCAGCGAAGTTGACGACAAATAAGGAGTGACTGTAGAGGGCCAACTTCATTTCTCCTACAAATCTCTGAATGGGTCTCCTTGTGCCACCAATGGAGGCCAAGGATCTGCTGTAGTTGTCTGATGTGAAATAACTCCAGTAGTCTAATATGATGGTGCTACAGAACCCATGCCTTGGAACTGTACAAGAGGATCGGTATGACAACTGCGTTGTACACAGCAACTTTTGTATGGCTCTTGAGATTGTGATTGGTGAATACTCGATCATTCAAGCGGCCAAAAGAAGAGGTGACATTAAGGCGGCACTGAACTTCATTGCCGAGGTCACAGAAGAATGAGAGGTTGGAGCCAAGGTATGTGAAGCTGCTGATATTCTTTAGATATATACCATTGATGGTGATGATGGGAGCATCAGTTGGAGACACGTTCGACAGGATTTCCGTCTTCTTGGTGTTGATAAGAAGGCTTGCCTGGTTGTAGGTGTTGGAGACTACATCAAAACTGCATTGAATTTTGAAAATGCAACTAAACAACTAAACGAATGTTACTGTTACGTTTTTTAGACTTGGATTCTAAAATCTTCATTGAGAAAACCAAAGCTTACAGACACTGGACAAGAATACATATTTATTTGCACTGAAATCACATTTTCATTAAGTGATTTTTGAGGGCTAGAAAAAGATTTATATGTACATTCTGTAAGATGTAGTATTGTATTTGCTTTGGGCAAGCTGATTTTGCTTCCACTGAAATTTCTAGGGAATATCAAATTCATATGCAGTCCCTAGCTAAATGCATGCCCTGATCTGGGGATGCATACAGCACTTAGTATTTTCAAATAGTCATCCATCTGGTACTGAGAAGGTTTAACATCACTTAACTTTGGCGATCTAACAAGATCGGTGTGTCAATATGATTGTGCTGTATAAAAGAAAAGGTTGAAAACAACTAATCACTCAGAGGTTTATAAGTATCCTTCCAAATAAGCATATTGTTAATTTTGATTCTTCTTGTCCCAAACAGCATCCCAAGTAGCTCTTAAAAGAAAAATGCTTCCTCATTGGATGTGACCTTATTCTATGCACCTAATGAATATTGCAAACGAAATGGTCTACATTCTATACAATTCATTTAACACAAGTTGCTATTTTACCCATGTTGAGAGAGGGGATATAAGTCAAAACCACCCATGGTGATTTAAGCACATAGCTGTGTATAGTAGGCCGGATAAGAACCCAAAGGTTAAAAAAAAATTTTTTTTATAGAGATTATAAAAAAAACATAAACAAATCATCACTTAGCAAGACTAATAGCCATTCCACTCGAGGATAAAGGTTAATGGCTGAAAATATTCCTATAAAAGACTGTATAATCAGAAAACAACTTAATAGAAGGCCAAAATTCAAAGTGAGCCAAAAATGGATGATTTTGTTTTATGCGGAGTGTAATTATCTCGTCTGGGTGTACATTTTTATTTCCATAAATCACTATCATCATTGCAGTGTCTTAATTATTCTAGAGGTTTATATTGTTGACAGCAATTTAATAAGAATTCTTGTCTTACTACAGTCTGTTAATGATTCTCAATATATTTACATGGTTTCCAAATCCTAAAAAAAAAAAAAAAAAAAAAAAAAAATAGGAAGATTTTTCTACTAGGATTTTTTTGGACACAAATTGAGGTTAGGAACATAATTTACACACCAATTAGGTAATTAGCTAATGATACGATAGGAATTTTCATTAGTATTTAGAAATACATAATACATGTACCAAGCAAAGATTCGTGTATTTACAGGCATTCTGTCTTTCTTTTCAAAGTATGTGTCCACCCATGCAATCCGATAACATTAACAATATAAAAAAAAGAACTAGCTGAAGTACCCATCTTTGCTGGGATTCTTAACTTTTTTTTTGAAAATGGAAATCGCCCCCAGACAAGACATGAAGCCATTTGATGTAAACAACTAATAAGAACAACAGATGATTATCCCAAAGACAGGAGATGCCTATTGACCATAGCTTTGAAAAGACCAAGACTATAGGAGGAAAACAGTTAGCCGGAACAGAGTTCTACAAATCTGCACTTCTTGGAAAGATGCTACTGGAATAGAAAGCTGTATTACAATAAGGTATGGAAATAGTGAATTGATGGAGACCACTAAACCAACGAGTTAAACGAGCTTGAACAAAAGTAGAAAATAGATTAAACATTTCTGAAGAACACATGCCATAATAGTATTTATAGAAAAAAGATTGAGACTAGCAACATCACGTCTGTGAGACACAGGTTGCAGGAAAGAAGGGGTGGAATTGAATTTTATAGACACGATTAACATTTAAGAACATCTTTTAAATATTTTTCATCCATTTTTTTTTTAATAATAAAAAAAAATATCCAGGTTTATAATGATGATCAATATTGGCTAGGAAATAACTGGAATGCTATAAAAAAATTGTCTAATGTGAACTTCGAACCCATGATGACTTAAAATATTCAAACCGAAAGTTTTATTCATATGGCAACTGATCAAACAAAAATATTTTATCGTTTTAACATATTTAAATGAGTTTGGCATATAAATATAAAATTAAAAATGTTTTGCTTCTCTTCTTAGATCTAAAATAGTTTCAGTGTCTAAAAAAAATCAAGAAAATAAAAAATATTAAACATTTACCAAGTATATTTTATCTATTTTTTAATAAATAAAAAAAGATTAATTATTTTCTTTAAAATAAACAATACATCAGATACATATGATGATTTGATATGAAAAGTATAAACGATCATTATATGCTGTTCAATTCGCTAATAATAGAAAATAAACTGGATAGAGGAAGTTAAGAATGTTTGTTTCTAATATTATTTTTACAAACTTTTAATTTTGCATAATGAATAAAGTTTTAGAAAGGTTTAAGAATTTCCAATATTGATAAGGATAGGATCAAGTGTGCCGATTCCACACTGCAGTTAGATTGGCTTTTAGATCAACCATTCAACTGTGATGCCATGATACGCAATTTGGCTATATATATATATATATATATATATATATATATATATATATATATATACACACACACACACTAGTAGGCTGTGCGGGCAAATGTGATATTTTGATTAATGCAGATTTCATATTTATTATTATTGTTATTATTGGTCTCAATTTTTTTTATGTTAAGTGCCTTTAAATATTAAAACCAAAATAATTTTAAAAATTTAAATATTTTTTTTTCAAAATTTAAAACTTAAGATTTATATCAATATCGATCAAAACGTAAAATTCCATTTAATTATATCGAAATACGTTTAAAATTTTCACCTCTTTCAAGGTTTGAGAGGAGGGGACTTATCTGGCCTAAGGGATTTTCCTAATATATTAACCTCAATACTATTGTATTTTTTCCTATAGTTTTAAAATCGAAATAGATTGTAAATTACATTTATAAAGTATGATTTATTTATTTAGATTATAGTCTCAGACTATTTTTGTTAACTTGTCTTGCTCATCTTTCCAGATGCTCGACTCCTTACCACAAAAAAACAAACATTTTTTTTACATCATATAGCCACCACTCATCAAGGCCCGAAGGCCTATCAAGGATAAGGATTAATGGGTACCGTCATGAAAATTTGATAATTTATTTTAGAGGACAGCTCTTCAAAAAACCTGTTCATGTTGAAATTGAAAACGACCATGTCACAGTCAACCAGGAAGCAGCTCCATAGTATTATATTCTACAGATGAGTAGTTCTCAGAAAATAAAAAAAACCCTCTGCTCACGGAATTTTTTCTTAGATTTAGACACAGAGAGTAAAGGAAATTGTTAATAGTTGCTGTAGCTAGTCGGGTGTTTACCACGAAAGACTTATAGGGGTGGGGGAAGTATAGAGTGAAGCTCAGTCAAGCACCTGCCA
>NC_136504.1:17455956-17463456 GCF_053919585.1 Euprymna scolopes | reverse complement strand
CTGCCGCAGATTTTCACATCTTGAAGCAGATGTGACATACAAATTGAGCAATTTCCATCGAGTTGACTTTCTCTGGAGGTTGAAGGGTATTCCTATGAACAATCACGTCTTCTCAGACCAGCAGTAGACTTGTAAACTTTGCTGCACGCTAAACAGATTGTTTGGTTCGGACTAACAGGTGCAAAATTGACCAGAACAGGAGTTTTGTGCGATTTAAGGTGGTTGGCATAGCCAGCTTTTGACAAAAGCACTCGTTCACAAGTGTCGCATTTCAAGCTCTGTGTCCCATGGTTAAGACCGTCAATTAAACCTTTGCGAAGATCTCGCTTCAGATTGCTGTGAGCCTGCTTTCTTTTCTCTAGAGCATCACAACTTTCACGTACAAGCTTTCGCCACTTTGGCCTTTGCAGAGTAAGTTCTTCCTATGTGTCGATGTTAATTTGTAAGACTTTCAAATTATAGAGTCCCCTGAACCTCTTATACACACACACACACACACACAACGTTCATCATTATAAAAGTATGTAATCATATTATTAGTCGAACAATTTGAACCTCGGATACTATGAACCCTGATCTTGTAACTATTTGGCCAATGCAATGATCACGCTTTGAAATGTGAGAGAAATATGCTTTGTATCTTTTCTTTATGCAAACACAAATGAAAATAAACATTGAGCCAAATCAAGACAGCAGATTTTGTACATATAAAGGACTCCATATCTTTTCATAAAGAACGTGATAAAATAAAAAAGAAATATATATATAATCTTAATAAAGATAGCAACATTTCTTTTATGATTGCTATATATATATATATAGGTCTGTAGACATGTGCGAAATAGTACGAATAATCATTTTTAACCTTGTATTTTAAAGACAATGCACTGTTGAACCCTATCTAAAAAGATCTACATAAGATTACAGAGCATATTTCCATATAAATATAAAAATCGATACAATTATGTATGCATGTTTTTAAAAATGATAATCTGTAATCAGCAATTTTTTAATTTCTTTTCCATTTTGTATTTGGCACTTGAAATACAAACAATCAATAAAAATTACTGAAATCCTTTGTTTAAATAATACATCTATTTTCCTGATATAGCCTTTATAAGCATATCTCTAAGATTATTTAGATTATTTAACCTCTATGCACATACAGCATGAATGTCGAAGGTTACTTTGAATCTGGATGTGGTATAAAACCTCCTCTGGTTGGTTGTTCCACAGAGCAGAAACACTGACAGAGAAAACTGCATTTCTTCTGTTGCAAATGTCCATGGAAACCACAACTGACGAAGGCCAGAGGAATAGTTGGCCGAAGCGTCGTAAAACAACTAAAAGATGAGGATAATAGTCCGCAATAAATAAATGAATACACTCTAGGTGTACAATATTTTTTGAAGATAAAGATTTCTTGTTTGAATGGCATTAAATACAGAAAATGAAAACTTTTCTTCGATGGAAGAGAAATTCAAAATTTTATCTGAATCATAGTTTGAATGCATTTTGTAACAAATCAGCAAAGAAAAATTTCTAAACTCAATCATTATGAGAAAATAGTTATAACATTTTGCAAAGCAAAATTTTACTTTTAAAATTCATTTTAATCTTATTGGTAGCAGAGTATCCGAAAACAGCCATCATAACAGGCTGTAATCGCTCTGAAAATGTTGCATTGAAAATTGTGTTAGCGTCTCAATATGATGATTCTGTCACATTCTTTGAATACAGGTTTTTCCTAGCAGCCACAAACACTTTGACTTGCTGAGGCAACCAAAGTGTCATCAGGAATTTTCTGGTGTTTTGGTTTTGATAACTAAAAATCCAACATCAAATTATTCTAGAAATAATGTTTCAGGAAAAAAAGTTGTGTTAACTCTTAAGATTAAATGTAATTGAGTCATAAAGAATGAGTAATGAATCGTAAGTGAAGTAGAAAATCAAAGGCCAAGCTTTTTAGCTCTTAAGATTGAAGGAGATGAATCAAATGATGGGAAACTTTACTTAAAAATTGGAACTCTTCATGTGAAGTAGGTTGAAACTCATCTTTGGATGAGAAATAAGTTATACTTATATATATTATATTTTACTAGCAAAAGTACCCGTCATTGACTGGGTTCAAAAACAGCCTACAGAAAATGGACTCTGATTTATGAAAGTATGATAGGTTATGAAAAGGAAGGGTTGTAACAAGATAGCTTCGAATTTGGGGGTATCAAAACCAAAGCAAAATATGATGAAAGTAAAAATAAAATAGATAACCCTCATAATTTATTATACCATACCTGTTCACACTGAAACACTTATCTCAATATTCTGTGGATCTATATTAAAAAACCTTGTTAAACTTTGTGACATATTTCCATTCTATGGAGGTCAGGCACGAACGAACGCCCCATAATTTTATTATACCATATTTCTTCAAACTGAAAAATAATTATTAAAGTATACTTATGCAGATAGATATGAAAAGTCTTTATTAAAGTTTGTGCCTATTTCCATTCTATGGAGGCCAGACACCAACGCAGACCCCACAATTTTATCATACCATCCCTATTTACGTTAAAACATACTTATCAAAGTATTATTATGTACATCTATATCAAAAACACTTGTAAACGTTTTCTTAATTTTTAAATTTTTTATTTCCATACTTTGTGGACCAGGCGCGTATGCAGACCCCAAAATTTTAATGAATCATCATTATGCCAGATCAAACATATCCATTCCTGTGTCTCGATACATCTTCTATCATTATATGTGATCAGTTTTCTATAATAGTCAACCATATAGGAGCCTATTCGTGACCAGATACACACACAGACGTTCAGCTTTATATTATAGATTATGAACAACTATCTGTACCTCTCTGACATTGGCAGGGATACAGTGGGGTTATTTTACGGCTTAATTTTTTTTTAATCTTTGCACAATTTTTTAAACTTATAGAGAAAAAGGAATAAAATTTTAGTTGTAAAGGAGGCAACTCTTTATATTCTTCAGTTAAAAATAAGAATGATTTCTTTTAATAATTTTGATTTTTTGGTCATAATTGGAAGATGCCTCCATATTAACAATTGTATAAGCGGAACTACATAATTCAAAAAAAAAAAAAAATTGCAGGTTCATACCATTCCTAATATTTTAGTGTGAACATGACCATAATAGATCCATTTGATTTGAATCCGACATAACTAATCCCATAGTCTGTGATGATATCTGCCAGACCAATCACTCACTTCATTATATTATGACAACAACGTGAATGTTATCTAAACCCATGTAATAATATAGTAAAAACAAAAAATTATTTGCTTCGTCTGCTTTTATTTTTTTTATTTTTTTATTTTTCTATTTAATTAGTACAACTATCAATTTACTTGTGTTTATCAATTTACTAAAAGCTTTTAAGTGAAAATAAAATATTTATCTTTCTTTTTTTTTTTTTTTTTTTTTTCTCGCCATTCTTTGTCATTGCTTGACTGGTTCAATTATTTTATCGTCAACATAAATATGGTTTCTATTTCAGCAAATGTGATTGCTACAATGACCTAATTTTCACAATCAATCTGACCAACACAAATGACACTTAAATTTGGTGACGAGTTTCTACTCGTCCTGCATCATTTATGATTTTGTTTTTGTTGTTGCTTATTTTAACAGAAACATACAGTAGCCATAAGTGCAGGTTCTACCAAATACAAATAGAGAGTGTGAGTCACTTAACATTCAGCTGTAAGGTTCTACTGGGAGACGGCTATTATACAAGGTGACACAATGGAGTGTGTAAATATCTTCACTGAACCATCTGCAAAAAGTTGATTATCGAATGTAGCAACAAGTCCTTGAAACATGTTTATCAGCAACAACAGTTGGAAACAAGTCATACACCATCCACGATGACTATGCAATCCCTACAGCTACGTACCTAGAAAACGGAGCTATTAAACCTTACAAAGTGATAGAGGACAAAAAGGAGAAAGAAGTAACCTTAGTAGAAGTTAGTGTCTCCAATGATGCTGAGTTAAACAGAGCTGAGAAGGAAAAGATAACGAAATACCAACGTTTTATGTATGGCATGAAAAGAAACTGGAATCTTAACATCTTCATCATTCCAGTAATTATAGAAGCAACTGGACTAATGAAAAAGAATTTCAAAAGCTACCTGACAAATATACCCAGTGAACCAAGTGTGACAGAGATTCAAACAATTGCACTTTGCAAGAGACGGTTAGAACCTTAAGAAGATGTTTTGGTTGGAATGTATGAGATAGTGGGTGAATGTCTGACATCTGGTAGGATGCCCCATCCCCAGTTAGAAAATAAAAAATTACAATTTGTATTATATTTATAGATTTTTGCCATTTTAACTGTTTTTGGTTTTTAAATCATTTGTTTGTTCCTAGACACTCATATCTATGTGTGCTGTTTTTGTCTGTCCATGGATGGAATTTGAAACAAAGCTCTATACCGAGATCAAAAGGCTTTTTATAGATAAAATTCATGAATAACCCAATGAAGTTATTAACAAAAAGAAAAACATATTCTACAATATTTTTTTTTTAAGTACAGGCATCTACTCGGCATCGCCCAGGAGTCGTTTTTACTTTCACTTTTTTTTAACTGTGCATTATTTTTATATCAGTATTATTTTACTTTTTAAATAAGTATTATTACAAAGTTTAATCATATAGTTTTGGCATTAAAGTGTTAATTAAAACCAAATTGTTATCTATTATATTTATAAAAGTGAGAATGTGTGTGTGTGAGAATACTTCAATGAATTTTTTATCTACAGACTTGAAATTTCATATGGAAAACTTTTTAATCGGTAATTGAAAAATTGGTATTTGGGAGTCATTGGGTTTTTATCTGTTTGTAAACTATTTCAAAAATACACATGCATGGCTGTGAAACATGGCAGCTTCTTTGTTATGTTAAGAATAAGTAGTTTTGAAGACACCTTTTTAAAGATCATGCCAAGCTGGCCTAATGGTTATCGTACTTGACTCATTGTCTTTAGGTTTTGGCTTCAATCTCAGCTAGAGTATTTTTTTATTTTTTATTATTTTTACAAGAACAGAACTGTTTAGAAAAAAACAATACTCGCTGTTTACAAAAACAATACTTGCATGTCTCAGTTTCTTTCCATTTTTTTTACTTCATTTTTTTTTTTTTTAAAGGAATTTAACGTTACATTTAATACCGGGCAACGCTGGGTACATCTAGTAAAACTATAATTTTATTAAGATAAAGTTTTAATCTCTATAAAATTACCACACATAAATGATTTTTAAAACTTACAAAACTTTTAATACATGATGATTTGTTAGGAATTTTAAAACCAGAAACGACTTTCTCTGAAGCATCTTGAAGGTTTCCAACTTTTTTTTCACATTTCAAATGATCACAAAGTAATTCATTCATTATTTTTCAACTATTAACAAAAGATTAAAATGTTTTTGTCTATGAAGAATCAAAAATGCATTCTGATGGAATTAATTTTGGATTTTTTTTTTTTTTTAAATAGGATTTTATGTTTTGCTATTGCAATTTTGATTTCAATTAATGGTAAGTAAAAAGAAAACTATTCCATTCGTATAGTCACAAAAAACACATGTGACATGTGAAGTTGTCTTATAATTATTATATTGAAATTATATTAAAAATAGTAATATGGAAATCAAAGCTGGAAGTGCACAATTTATTCACAGGCAACACTAAGTGTGCTTGCTAGTTTTATATAGTTAGTATTAACTTTTTTTAATTACAAAATTAAATAGCATCCCTTTTATACATAACATAGTTAAACATCTTTATTCGTTGTACATAATATTTTCAATTGTAAATAAATTAAAAAAAAAAAAGAAAAGAAAACAATTGTAGTTTTAATGGTTAAGATCCTTGTGTTTGGTTTGTTTTATAGCACTATATCGCTTTTAAGGTAATATCATATTGAGACAATCCTTCCCTAATAGCAATCAACGAATGTTGAGCCAGCAGGTCACTCACGGGTTGTTAGCATCGTGTTAAATGCGGAATAATTTTAACTGTCAGCGGAATCTGCTTGAGAAAATATTGTTTTATTAGGTCAAAGGAACATTAACGCACAAAACAAGATAAATGATGCCAAGACTAAAAAAGAATGTACACTAAACATTGCCAAAAGTTATTTGTAAATATTCTCTCTCTCTATAATCTATATATATAAAAGCGAAAATGTGTGTATGTATGTATGCATGCATGTGTGTATGTTTGTGTGTCTGCTAAAAACTTTCGACAGACAGACCAAAAATTCACAAACTTGGTCTAATATGAAAGCCCCATCCTTCGCTCGACAAATATCGAAAAATTGGCCAAAAAGGTGCATCCTGAAATCAACACTTTTCTCCGGGAGGAGGGGGAACCAAAAACCGTCCTCTCATGAAGAGATCGGTTCTACGCATGTATCAGATGACGTCATGACCTGATTTAGTTTAAATATTTGAAGAACTGACAGAATTTCATATACGTCGTTCTTAGGTCAGTTGGTTAGGGCGTTGGTTCATTATCTAAACGTTTTGGGTTCAAATCATGGTGTAAGATGTCTCTTTTTTTTCAATTTTTTAAATTTAAATATTGAACCAGTGTTATTAAAGTCATTTTTCATGTAACGTTCGTTTTTCTGTTTTTTTTTTTTTTTTTTTTTACTTCGCTTATTCTTAGGTTTTCATTAACACCCCCGACCGTACAAACACACACCCAAAAACACCCGGGTACCCACAGATTTTTAAAATTTTAATATCGAAACAGGCTTATTTAAGCCATTTTTCATGCGTTTTTTTTGTTTTTGGTTTTTATTTTTCAGATTTTTTAAAGCAGTTTTAACGTTCATTTTTCTGTTTTCTTTTTTGTTTTTGTTTTTTCGATTTTTACATTTAACATCGTTCGTTTGCCTTACGTTAGTTTTTTTTGTGGTTTATTCTTATGTTTTGATTACCCCCCCTACCCCGCCCGGGTACCCCCCCCCCCCGCCCGGGTAGCCCCCCCCCTCGCGTTCGTTTTTCTGTTTTTTTTTTTTTTTTTTTTTTACTTCGCTCATTCTTAGGTTTTCATTAACACCCCCCCCCAACCCCGCCCGACCATGACCACACACACCTACAAACACTCGGGCAACGCCGGGTACCCCCCTCTAGTGTTTATATAAAAGGACAATCCACTTAATTTGTGTCTCCTTTTTTGACTGTTTTAACTCTTGTTAAAGTGTTTTGTTTTTAACATGTTTTATTAATTCTTTGTTCTAATATGTATGTATGTATGAGAGATTTTTTTTTTAATGTTCTATTTAAAATGTGCCAAATATATCAGAATCAGAACTTCCATTGTTGTTAAAAAAATGTTGATACAGTATTTTCTTCAATTCTTGTTTGGTCGAATAAAAACAAAATGATATTCAACAGAACTAGGACAACATATGGGATTTTGAAATTAAACTGAAAAACTTTATGCTCA
>NC_136504.1:17428456-17453456 GCF_053919585.1 Euprymna scolopes | reverse complement strand
GCATTTCTGTTGATCTACCAAGCTTACAATTCAAATACGGTCTTTCAGTTTTGCTAATGCCAAATCCAAATATAATCGATTTGTTTGATAGAATTTATTCCTCCAGAAGCATTCAAAGATTTGAGCAGATATCGTTAGGTTTCATTTGTTATAAGTACGCTTGCACTTTTTGAATAGAGCAAAATATGATCATGTTATAAACTTCTCTACTTGATTAGATAAGCGTTAAAATGAGTTCATTCAAAAATATAGAAAAAGCTACATTGTTATACCAATATTGTTGCCACAAATTAGATCAGCACTAAATAATAAAAACAAGCTTAGCTACATCAGACTGCATATTTTCTGTGTTGTTTTTATACTCCTTTCAGGATGAGTAATTTTGGCATAAAACATGAGAAATATTTCACCGACCATACCAACATGCAGAAATTTAAATGTAATGGGAACAAATGTTTTGCTGCCCAACTCCCTACCCAGCTTGCTCCCTTATGAATCTGACCCCTATGATTCTTGCGTTTCATTGGCAACATGCCTTATTTGAGGATGAAAAAAAAAAATAACACAAAAATATCAAACAAACAAACTCTGAAATAATAAAGTACAGTTAGTTTTCACCATAAAATGTACAGAGTGATTAGAAAGCAATTCCCTATTAAATGTTCATAATTTATTATTGAAATATAATTCCTATAAGAAAGGACAAAATAGACATAGAATGGTAGAGTTACAAGACTGCCCCCCCTCCCTTTTGCCTCCATCGATTTTGTTTGTTAGACCTTCCTGGTGCTACCAGATCAGGATATCTGAAGAGACTGGCTACCTGATCTAAAACACACGTTATTGCTTTTATTTCTTTTTCCTTTGCAAAACTAAATTATGTTCTTCAAATCCAAAAACAATATAATTTTCCACTCCCAAACCAGGCACCATGAATAAATATTTGAAGATATAAAGAATTTACAGCACAAACTTTTCCAAAAAATTATTGGATTCGACTTTAAATAACTTAAAAAGGATTAGTATGGTATAAAAAAAAAACAAAAACAAAACAAACAAAATTCTACGAGTGATATTTTTGATAAGAGGAAGAATTGGTATTTTTCGGTGCTTGCTGTTATTTTGAGCAAGCACCATGTAGAGTCACTCTATCCATGGAGTGTTTCTATTTTTTTTTGCCTTAATAAGTGGTAACTCATTAATTAAAAAAAAAAAAATTGAATTAATTATTTTTGTGAAATTAGTTCATGCTGTGCCCAGGCAGCGTGAAAACCTGATGTTGGAATACTAGCACCTATATTGCATTCAAACACTCATATACATTTTCTTATATTTATTTCTTGTACGAATTATACAAGTAAGTAATCAATATATATTATATATTATAAAAGTAATCAGTAATCAATTAAGAGCACTTATTAATAATTAGGAAAAGTTACTTTCCAATCAGCCTGTAAGTAAATGTAAGTCGTTGCTTTTTCCCCCATCTTTTAGATATGTTCAAGCATCTCTAAAAGAGTTTGTCGCTTGGTTAACTTTAAGATGACAGTTTTATCGGTCTGTCAGTCTAAAGTTTGAAATAACAATTTCAGATGTGTCCATGCATTTCTATAAGAGGTTTTTTTGGTCGGTTCTTCACACACATTTAAAATTGTAAAAAACAAACAAACAATAGATTTAAATGATAAATATATCACAAGCTTGATAGAATTTCTGAGCTAAAAAAACAAAAAAACAATAGACAATAATATCTGTCTTTCATTAGAAAATCACATTTTTATGAAGATTTTAAATTTAAGGTACTTGTTACGGGCAGATTTGAAAGCTGCTTTAAAGCCACAAGTTGGTGTTGGGATAAAATTGATTCAGCTTGGGAGTTAAGACCCCCATCCTTGCCCCTGTGATGCGTTACAGGCAAAATATCTCAAACGCATTTCGATAAAAAAAAAAGAAAAAAAAAGTTTAAAGAAATAAAATTACAAAGAATAAAAAATTGTTGCTATCTTTCTTTTCAGTTTTACCGAATTTGTAAAAAAAAAAAAAAAAGTTGAAAAATATTTATTTTTTTTTTTTGCAAAGTAAGCAAACTTTTTTTTTTTTTTAATTAACACGAGCAGTGTCAATTTTTACAAAATAAGACCATGAGATGATTGTCGAACACGTTATTTTACGGTTTTGATATTTTTTTATAGTTTAAGTTTGCATCTAATGAAGAATAAAAATTGTGTGATTTATGTAAAAAAAAAAAAAAAAAAAATGTTGAAAATATTAATTTTTAAACAAGTTATTGAAAGTACAGAATAGGAAAAGGAGTGGTTCCACTAAAAAGAAAAAAAAAAAAAGTGGATG
The DNA here is from genome assembly GCF_053919585.1 of Euprymna scolopes. Taxonomy (NCBI): domain Eukaryota; kingdom Metazoa; phylum Mollusca; class Cephalopoda; order Sepiida; family Sepiolidae; genus Euprymna; species Euprymna scolopes. Next base: position 17,451,107 of record NC_136504.1, on the reverse strand, counting down.
GAAATCAGCACTAAATTCGTAGAGCATGTAAAAAAGCCCTGATTATATTTAGAATGATCAACTATATATTAATATCATTATCACACCAATGTTACCTATTATATTAAGACTTCATAATTTCCACAAACTCAATATTAATAACTAGCAGTACCCCTGGTAATTCCACAGAATGAAAAGTATATTTAATCAACAAATGTTTTCATAAAGTTGACATTTTTCTTGATAGTGCAAAAATTAGTTTAAAAAAATCAATGCACAACAAATATATTTATTAACATTTCTATAAAAATAGTGTCCATTGTATTTTAAAAATATAGGACCAACCCAAATGTAATAAATTAATAAATACTAATAAATACCCAGAAAGTAATAATGTGCTACATAGTTCAATATAAATAATAACATTACATTGTAAGAGACAATTTTAAATTTACTCTTTCAATCCAACACTTCTTAGCAGACAATTTTTTTCTGTCCTGTTTCTTTCAAATGTTCCCCTTTTATTGCATAATGTTTTGCTGACTTCTTTCTTTGGTGAAAAACCGCTGTACATTGAAATTACAAGTTTCTTTCTCACACCATTACAACAATGATCATATATTATTATTATGATATTCGAAAGCGAGGCTACATCAAAGGGAGGTCACTCACATTTTTGTTTAGGGTTGCCAGATTAGCCATTTTAAAGCCAAATTTAATGAATTTGGCCTTTTTTGAAGCAGTTTGGTTTTCAAAAATTGTATTTGGTCTTTTTCAAAGCGTAACGTACGGACTAATTAAAGGAACAAGCAAAATATTATATAGATAGGTCATTCCAACCAATTCCAACAAGAATGAGAAGGGGGGGGGTCAGTCCTGAAGATTCCTTATTTGTTTTTAATTTTTTTTTTTCTATCCAAGAGTTTAACTATTCTTAAAAATTTAAGCTCAATTTGTTTCTCCAAACAATAATTCAAACAATACTGAATTTTCTTGATTTGCGAGCGCATATAGTGCGCAATAACTTATGATATGCCCTTGTGTTTATAATTTCTCAAAGTCTACCATTTTGATTTACTGAAAGAATTTTAAAAACTTACTGGCAATATATACCCGGTGAGAAAGTGCAAGAATGATACAAACAATTGCCCTTAAAGGAACGGTTAGAATCTTAAAAAGATCTCTCGGTTGAAATGTATGAGATAGTGGGTGAATGTCTGGCATCCAGCAGCTAGAACAAAATAAGAATTATTTCTAAAAGTTCTCGTATTGCAAAAATTAATGGAAATTAAATTCAAATAAGGCAACACGAAATTAGCAACTGAAGGCCTATGAATAGAATAGATTGTATTGTGTGAAGGTCATAAAATTGCAATTTTATTTTAAACGATTCATAAAGTCAACAATGAATATATTAATAAAGAACACAGTTTTACTTTTTAGTGATACACAATTGTGAAACTGTCTTTATATGTGGAGACATCTTAAGAGTTAATTAAAAATATTCCTGAATAACTTTTTCAGCTGATGAACTTTCAAAGAAATAACGGCAGAATAATTTGGAACGTTTCGTTTGTTTGTTTTTTTTTTTTAAATTCTTCAAATTACGTTTCTTCCATGAATAGTTGTCATGTGAAAATAACTAATCAAGAATAAATTTTATTTTTAATTAAAAAACATTTTTTTTTTTTGTATTATTTGGAGTCTTCGGACTACTGCTTTCATCTTGCATGTTATGTGCACAACGTTTCAGTAGATAACTTCAGACCTTCTTCAGACATATCTTGTCGAATTTGGTTCTGCCAATCTTTCACTTCTTCATATCTCAACTTAATTGAAAAAAATGTAGTAGGTGAGTGAAGCATTTACATAGGAATTTTGTACTATCGATTAGTTCTAAAGTTAGAGTAATGTGTCTAAATGTAAAATTGTTCAACACCTTGGTGAGGAGCATATCATTTACATGTTTTTAGTGTTATAGGCTTGAACGGACAGAAATTTATGAGTTTTATGAGTGAATTGGATGGGAAAAGTGTGAAAAAAAGATTAGACAATTCCCCTATTCAAATTTATCATTTGTTTTTGTTTCAACTAAGTCTACGCGCTTAATTCACATTAAACTGGCATTACCGACCTGGTGTTGCCCGGAAGTATTTTCACTTTTATTTCACTTTAAAAAAAGCCTTTTTATTAAGTTTTTTTTGTTTTGTTTAAATAAAATATGACTTTTTATAAACCAAATGATTATTTTGCAAAAAAGGATTTTGATATTTAAATTTAATTATTATATTATCGTTTGATCATTAAATTATTAATTAAACAAAATTGTTATAAAATTATAATTGTTAAGGTAACACCGCTTTAATCTCTAAAATTTTAAGATGTAAATATCTTTTCTAAAACTTTCAATCTTTTAATACATTAGAATTTTAAGAAACAAATAATTTTCTATTTGGCAGTTTAAATCTTTCCAAATTTCCTAGTTTCACAAAGTTTAAATCTTTCCAAATTTCCTAGTTTCACAAAGTAGTTCATTTGTTTCAGCTAATAAGAACAGAATTACATGATTCATTAATTTATGAAGAAACAGAAATGTATTCTGGTGAAAAATAGAATATTCCAAATTTCATTTTATATTGTTGTACTTTTATTTTCAGTATCCAAAAATAAATAACAAAATGTAATCAGCAAATTTACGTTGACACAAAAAATATAAAGAAATAGTACATTTTTTTAAATATAGATTTTAGTTTCTCAAACCATTTTTCAGAGTTTAAGCAGTAATCTCATAAAAACAATAAATGAAAGTGTTATACATTTTCATACAGTTCAATTTATTTGCAAAATTTGTATTCATTATAGAATATTTAATTTATTGAATAATGTCGAAAATTTCATTAAATTTGGATCATTTTCTGATTTTTCAAAAATAAATAACTTATTAGTTGTTGGTTTATCTATAAAGAACAAATTCCTAGTGCTCCTCATCACCCCCAACAAAAAGGAAGGGGAGGCATTGGTTATTCGTGTCGGCAATGAGTATTTAATAATAAGTAGGAAATTGACACACTCATTTATCAATCATTTGAATAATGAATATCTGAGGTATATTAGAAACACCAGGCGGACGTATGTATGCAACATTTTTACGACTTTTTTTTTTTTTAAATTCTTCAGAATATCTGTGTGTGTGTGTGTGTGTGTGTGTGTGTGTGTGTGTGTGTGTGTGTATGTGTGTGTGAGTTGAAATTTTAGCAAGGAGATCAATTTTAATGCATCCTTACTGTTATGTGATTTTCATACTAGCTTCTTCAACTGGTATTTAGCTGACAAATTCTGTTTACAAACATTTTTGGTATTTCAAACTGAAAATTATTTTTCATTACAAATCAGGACATCTCTAAAAATTTAACCAAAAGTTTTTTTCTTTTTTTTTATTTAGATATTTGTGTGTTCACTCAATACAGTAAACAGAAGACTTGTTTTTACTCAAAAAATTTTTTTTTTTAAATTTAGAAGACAATAAGGAAGTCCTGCAGGGTGAAGGTGAGGGGGATATAAACATCATCTAAAAGTTGTATAAGTCGATTCATTTTTTCAATATCTAATCGGACAATTTGGTACTTAATCGATAGCAATGCGCCTGCGGATATTTTTTTCAAAAAAAAAGTAATGAAAAAAATGTACGTCGACTGTCGAAACAAATACTTACATCAAAACAAATGGTAACAAAACTCAGCTATGAAGTTTCTTCTTTCTTGCAGATCCTTTCAAAAGTGTTTAAAAATTAAAAAAAAAAACGATAAGAAATCGCAAGTTAAAAAAAAAAAAAAAAAAAAACTTTTATCCTGTGTTTTACAATTGTTTTTGTCTTCAAACTGATTCAAAATGAAGCAATCTCGGATATGCACCGACTATTTACAAACGAATGATAAACGCCACAGCCGATAGTGAATAGAGAGAAATAGGAAGTAACAACTTAACATGTTAAGCCCATCTGTAGTGGGTGAGTAGTCTATGATTGTGAAACAAGTGTTACCGCGGCTGATGTAGGGTTGTTAGGGAATGAGGAGAAGAAAACAATCGTGACCTTTATATACTTGTTTACATAACTATCGCTGATGACATTAGTTGGATAAAACCATACATAGCAGGAGATATACACACACCACATTAAAGAGACGTTGTGTCTACCCCACCTCCCTTCCCAGACAGGTATATATGAGGGGAATTAAATCATGCAAATTAACACTCATAAAATTTATTGTTCAAAAAGAAGTAATAGAATGAATTATTCCTTTATTCCATGGAGTTAAAAAATTTTAGCGTTTTTCTTCAGAGAAAAATAGTAAAATATTTTTATGACGTTGCTGGTTAGCACACACACAAAAAAAGATAATAATAATGAAAACTGTTAAGTTCGAAAGATAATAATGAAAACTGTTAAGTTCGAAAGATAATAATGTTAAAAAAAAAAAAAGTATAGAAACATTTCAAACATTGCTCTTTCGAACTTACATAGGAGTCACCACTTATCAAGGTCCAGAGGCCACTCGAGGATAAGGGTTAAAGAGTGTACAATAGTCAATAGGACAATATCATAGTAATGGTCAGTGGAAATTTGGTAAAATGGATTACTTAAAGAGAACGGCTCATCAAGAACCTGTTTATGTTGGACTTGAAGACGACCATATTGTAGTCAGCTGTAGGCACAGATAAAGAGTTGGGGGAATTTACAGTTTTTTAGAGTTTTAAAATTTTTTGCACTAACCAGCAAGGTTATTGCAAATTTATAAAAAAAATTTGTTGCACTAACCAGCAATGTTATTGCAAATTTATAAAAAAATTTGTTGCACTAACCAGCAATGTTATTGCAAATTTATAAAAAAATGTGTTGCACTAACCAGCAATGTTATTGCAAATTTATAAAAAAAATGTGTTGCACTAACCAGCAATGTTATTGCAAATTTATAAAAAAAATTTTTTTTTGCCAATTATTTTCCTATAAAGAAAAAAAAGACAAATTTTGAAAACTCCATGGGATAAAGGAATAATTAATTCTATCTTGTACTCCTTGTTTTATGAACATAAACTTTGTAATTGTTAATTTGCATAATTTAATTCCCCTAATATATTGATGCTCTATTTCGAAGGTTGAGCATTTTTCAGGTAAGATTAACACGGAAATATAAATATTAATATTTATAGTTTAAGCAAGGAAATTAAACATTTTGGAAAGCAAAGGGAAAACATCATACATTGATCAATAATTGATGTATTCTTATAATTTAAAGAGCATCTCTTAATGGATCTTTTGCGGAATGAAGCTTCCTTGGAGAAGTCATCCTGAATCTCCATACTAGAGCCTCCAGGCATGACCTGGACTTAGAGTACACAGCCTTCAAAGTGTATTTTGAGAGATGCTTGAACATCAGTTTGATCCTGCAAATCAAGTCTTTTTTTATTGTTACAGGTGGTATGGTTGGTGTGCCCATGAGGTTGCAATCAAAGAAGTTGGTGGCCAGACATTGGTTCAGGTGAAGTCGTGGAAGTTTTCAGACAACCACTTCTGGCAGGTATGATATGAAGTTGAGTTCAGCTGTCACATTTATGTCTTTCTTGCAATTATCCTCTCCACCCAGAAATTGACAACAGTGGATAGCCATTTTGATTGAGCCTTAGACTCTTTTCAAAGATATGGGGTGGGACCTGACGTGGTCTTCACTGGAGACACATCCAAAGATCATCACAGTTTGAGAGAACTGAGTTTTTATAGTACGCAAGACTTTGTGCTAACTGTAAGCTAACACCTGTTGTTATGCATGTTAGGAAACAAGTCTTTTTTGTCCGAAAACACACCCCAAAGACCACGAGGAAACTTGATCTTCACGATGCATGAGACTTCCTGTTATTACGGTTACCAATTGTTCTGCATGCTGGGATTTTGCATCATTTCCTTTATACTTTCTTTCAAACGATCAATTGAAATTCATAAAATACTACTACTACAGGGTGACCCCCCCCCCTAAAAAAAAACGGGCCCCAACTCTAATTAGGCGTTGTTTCTTAGCATTTTGTCCGAATGAAATGAAACTTTGGTCATAATTAATTTATTATATTTAAAATATCACATCAAAACACTAGGGTCTTTGGCCTTTTCTTCTCCGCTGACTGTAAAATACTCAGAAAAACAATTGAATGTCCTGTTTTTTTTGGGGTCACCCTGTACTACTACTACTACAACAATAATAACACAAATTTCAGTGGAGACCAATGGTCATTCTCAGCAAGAAATCAACAGCAAGCGATTGTTGCGATCTCACAAATTTATTTGCAAAGGTTGTCGAAAGAGGTGAAGAATACTGGAAATCTGGGGAGACTTGTCACTCAGACTCCAGGGAACACCACCAGTCTTTCTCGGTGATGATGACATGTGTGAGAACTCCTAGTGAGTAAAAATAATAATAATCTGGGGAGACTTGTTGTCACTCAGACTCCAGAGAAAATTCTTAGATGATAGCCTGTGTGAAAACTTCTAGTGAGTAATAATAATATGATGTCATAGGCTGAGCGCAAAACGACTGAGTTCTCATTCAATTCCAAATCTTCCTGGCATCTATAATACCCAAGAAAATGTGGATTGTCATTCATTTTTGTATGCATTATTTAACTGCAGGACAATATAATATACTAAATCTGAGTTAATATTCATTTCTCTAGGATTTTTTTTTCATATGCAAAAGCATTCTTTAGTTTTAAGATTGAGTTATGTTTAGAAAATAAAACCAATAAAACAAAAATAATAAAAAAAATATTGTAATTATTATAATTAGACCTAATTTTTAATTAATTCACAAAGCGACCCATCTCTTCTGTCCTTTGATCCCCTGCAAATATTTTACACGGTGTCTGTCACTCACTTTTATGTGTGTGCGTCTTTTTCTAAACAATCTAAAATAATAAACCAAGGAAAGAATAAAATAATGGGAACAGTCCATTATAAACAAAAGAGAATATCACCACTAGCAATAATACTATTTAATCCATAGCTGGAGAGAGATATAGTGAAGAGAGAAGAAAGAGATTCCTTGTGGATTTTGTCTTTGTAGTTTCAATATTTAATTGCCTCTGCAATCTTATTTTTTCTTTATTCAACAATCTAACCCAAGTTCAATGGGTGACTCAACGGATCGCATTTATTGTAACATCTAATGCAAAACACGGTATTGAAAGTATAAAACCTCAAAATAATATTTAAGCCCAAAAATGTTGAAAGCATATTTTGCAAGCATATTGGTGAATGTTAATAGCTCTGGTTGGGCTTGAACTCAGTCTGCATGTTCTTTATTCGATGCTGGTAAACACTTACACCCCCAACTCGGCCAGGGCTTACCTGGCATTTGGGCCGAGATCACAGTGTAGTATCTGTTCTTTAGATGCTGCGCTTCAATTTCTTGCTCTCTGTCAGTGGAGGAGAAGTCCTTCACAACTGAGACAATTTTTAATTTTTGTTCCTTTTCTCTATGTTAAAAAACGACCCCGGTGTCTAACTCTGTCCCGTGGGGAGGCATTGTAAATAGGAACACTTACACCCCCCACTCCTTCAAGAGAATAGAAGCAGACATATTTGCAGTAAATGGTTTCATCAATAATTATGTTTAATACAAGAATCTACAAAAAGTTGAATTTCCATGAAAGGGGAGTAATGCCAAAGAAATTCAATTTCTCTCATCTGACGAGAGATGTAATTAGAGTAGCAGCAGGTGATAGAGTCTATGATTTACTTTCCTCGCACACGCACTAACACTACAATCAGTGGTAACGTCTTTCGCTCAGGTGGGAATTTGGAAATTTTGGAAAAACCTTCACCGTTATTTGCTGCATTTATCTTCTCATAGAAATTTATAATCTAACAAAAGAAAGCAATTGGAAATTGTATAGGAAATGCAATATACTTTATTTACACCTATATATATAGTGCAGTGTGTCACGATTATATATATATATATATATATATATATATATATATATATAATCGTGACACACTGCACTGATGATTCCCGAAAGGATGAAACACTAGTGTCTGTAGGTATTTAAAAAATCATTATAGCAATAATCATGTCAGCCCCTTTAAGAACTTGGTTCTTATTGTTGAGCACTTTAAAGTTGAAATGAAAGTCGGTCACTTAAGCTTGCATGCGTAAATCATGATGTTATAATCATTAGATCGCTATGGACTGACGTCTCGACATTTAATAATAAATGATTAAATTTCAACGGTTAAAATTAGCCAGGTGGTTTGTTCTTTTCTAATGGAGTCAGATGGCTTCGTGGCTAGGTTCGAATCTCTCGACCACCAGTAATCGTGATACCCTGCATTAATGATTCCAGAAAGGATAAATCACTAGTGTCTGTAGGTATTTAAACAATTATTATATACATATACACACACACAAATTGTTGGAGCAAAATCCAACACTTGACAAAAAGTAAATGAAATACAAAAAGTGCCAAGGAGCATGGTTAAATACTGGATGAACAAGATGGCTACCAAACACTTGTACACCTAGCAAAACAACCTAGATGTAGCTGCTCAACAGTATTCCTCACTACTGGTCATCGGACTTGTGGTCGCACTTTTCACCTGACCGCAATCTCTTTGACTGTTTCTTTTGGGGTGTGATCGAGGCCAAGACCAACAAGCGTACACACAACATATATATATCACTTACAGACTGTTTTGCTGTGTCAGTATCAAGAGACAATGGAGATCCTTCGAAATAGTGCTTTGCAATGAGGAGTTTAAAAATGAAGCAAAAGTTGTACAATCCCCAATTACACCATTCCTGATTCAGTATTGCTTGATTCTAATGTCAGAAAGAAAGCCAAAACAATTGGAGTAATGCTGAGATAAGGATACATAGTTTTCATTATATTAGATTAGTTGCCCTCCCAAAGCCTGAGAGTCTAGTCTACCCTACTATTTCATCCATACCCAAGGGAAAGAGAGGTGGCTTCATATCTTTTCCGAGAATATTAATGAAAATGATTTTATAGTCAGCTGATGTATGAACCCCCCCCCCTCTGCTGTGTTTAAAAGGGATTTTCAGTTCCTCACTTGTAAGTGAATCAAAGAAACAAAAAGTGACCTTACTCTGACACGAGAGAACTAAAATAATTTATCTGCCACATTTTTTTTTGTTACTAATCGCCATCTTAGATCCATTTGTTTTATTATAAATTTCTACTCATGTATTGAGCATTATTTTTCTATTTTAAAAAATTAAAATAAAATTTTTTACTGTTATTTCACCCAAACAAAGCACAGTGCTACTTAGACGTAAAGGGCTACTTTTTTGGAACCAAATCCACAGGGATACTATGTAGAGAGTTGAGCAGTGAGATGTCTGTTCACATTACACTTGAACTTCTGCATGTCAGTACAATGAGGGAAGCAGAGATCCGGAAGTCTAGGCAGCATTGATTGTTGCCATCCATTTACATCCTCATTTCACTACAGACTGTAGATCTTCCGCTAAGGTTTTAGTCATCTCCTAAGATATGTGTTCACTCGTTTTCTCCTTGTGTCTGTTATAGAGCATGGTGTCATCAGCAAATATATCCATTTTGAAGACAATTTTATCAGGAAAGTCATAAATATGAGAAGTAATAAAGGTCCAAGGATCGATCCCTGTGGCACACCCGTATTTATATTGTTCTGACGTATTATCATCAAAGACAATCTGCATTTTTCTCTTGTCTAAGATTTGACTATATTAAGTATTCGTCCAGTAATACCATATAATTTAATTTTCATGAGTATATCTATGTGCCAAATCCTATCAAAGGTCTTAGATATATCTAGGGCGACTGTCGTAGCCTCTCCTGCCTTATCCAGCACGTGGTATATGCAGAGATTATGTTAGGATATCCTTAGTAGAACTAGCTTGCCTAAATCCATACTGTTGATCGGAAAGAAGCTTAGTATCTATGATACTAAGAATTAGTGCTCGATTCATTAAGGACTTCAAGATTTTGGCAAGGAGAGGAAAGAGGCTAATTAGGCGATAATTCAGTGGGTCAGTTCTTTCACCAGAATTCTTGAAAACTGGTACAACAGAAGCAATTTTCCAGCAATCAGGGAAGCAAGATTCGGTAAGGCATTTATTGAAGAGCTTAGAGAGAACTGGGGCAACCTCAGCAGAGTATTTTTTTAAGAGTAAAGCAGGGATGAGATCAGACTCACACACCTTTGATTTTTTTATGAAATCATTAAGATAAGAAAGGGTTATATTCAGATTAAGTGCAGCTTCTGTCTGCAAAGGGAAATTTTGGAGGGGTGGGTTTGTTGGTCTGAAGTGGAGTTGAAAGCAACCCACTGGGTAAGCAGGTTAGCCTTCTCGGTTGCCATGCAAACAACCTCATGGTTGTTGGATAGTAAGGGAATTGTTAACTGTCCACTATTTACTACACTGTTATAATAGAATAAATATTTAAAAACCAATTAGCTATAATATATTATTTTATAATATATACATATTTATATGAAGCAGTAATAACCATACAGGGTGACCAAAAAATAAATAAATAAAACGGGCTCCAACTCTAATTAGGCCTCGTTTCTTAGTGTTTTGTCCGAATGAAATGAAATTTTGGTCATAACTAGTTTATTATATTCAAAACCTCATATCAAAACACAAGGGTCTTTGGCCTTTTTTTCTACAACATAATTTCTAGATGGCCTCCATTTAGCTTTTGATTTTTTTTGGTCACCCTGTATATATATATATATATATATATATATATATGATTACTATCCTACAATATTGCAATACATGGTTGGGGATATACAAATAGCTCAGCATGTTAACTTTACTTTTAGATGTCTTTCTGCAAAAATAGCACAAGAGACCACATTCTTTCATTTGCATACACCTATGTTCTTCCTCAGTTTGTCCCTTGCCTGATTGGTTGCTCTCATATACATAATATATATATATATTTGTATGGCATAATCATGTTGATATTACGGTTCTCACTAGATCATCAGAGTTACATAACATTGAACCTGATCAGTATCAAATTAGTGACGAATTTGGGAATACTAGGCGTTGTATGTAGGAGGACGTCGGCACCTCCCTGCAAGAGCTGCAAAAACCTAATGTCACTGTAAGGGGATATAAATGCGACTGGTTACCACTTGTGAATTTCATACTTTCATGAAAGTTCCTCCTTTGGAGGAAGCCAGTTAAACCGACCTTGGGTTAGTGGTGTAGTTTCATTTTATTTTTTCATATTATATATATATATATATATATATATAATTTTTTTTTAATGAACGTTAAAATGAGATAATTGATTAAAATAAGTGATGCTAAAATAGGCAAAATAAATTTAATTTGGAAACAAGATGAGATTAACCAATTGATACTCAAATTGATACAACTTGAGCAGCTTTTAATTTGAGTGGCAAATTAAAAAGCAAACACAAAAGTCTCTTGTGATTTTCATGCTGAGAGTTACCGCCAAAGGCAAAGTATAAAACCAATTAGTAAATTAAGCAACAGAAATAGCGCCCCCCCCATCATCATCATTTGACCTTTTAGTTTGGTTCATACAGACATTATGCTTAATGAATTAGACTCAACAGAATGGCCACACATAGAAAAAGAAGAACCTCCTTTTGATCAATTCATATAATATTTACTAAAATATTTTCCTTTATTCATTTGACATCATCTATACAGTAGAACCCCGGGATACGGTGACCCTAGGATACGGTTTTCCAGGTTAAAATGTGGAATATGATGTTTGTCCAGCTCCTGTCTACGGTATTTGCCCCACCTTATGGTGTTATTTATAATACTACTTGATTATGATTATATACATGTGTATTATATACTGTATTGTATTTTGTTACTAATTTTTAATGCAGTATCCCAGGGGTCTACTGTAAATAAAAGAAAAAATTGTCTGCCTGTTCGCTTTTTACACTTTACATTCAATACAGACTAATTAGAAATTATCGTATTCAGAAGATCGTTTGTAGGAAAAAAAAATTAAGACTACCATGCTCCTTTGTTGCAATACTAACCCTACCAGACCGAGCTACCGATAAACCAGTAATTTCCAAAAATGCTATATTCCGAGTCACCGCTAAACCGGTATTTTTCTGACCACGTGTTTTTGTGTTGTCGGGGAGCTAAAAATAGCTACCCAATCTCAGCACCTAATCTGACCACATCTGTGCTGTGTTCATGGAGAAACACCTGAGATACAACAGGCAACACCCTAGAGTATCTTACAAAAACAACCCCCAAAAGAAGGTGAAGACAAGGTTCTGGTGCACCCACTGTAGAAAGTTCCTGCGAACCAAGGAGGACTCCACCTGTTGGGCGAACTGGCACACAAAAGCTGAATACAGGTAGTAGATGAAAGGCAAAAAATTACTAACGTGTTTAAATTTTTTTAACAATTTTGCCCAGGAGGCCAGGATCAGGGGTAAATTAGGTGCAGTAGCTCAGGTCTGGTAGGGTTAACCAATTTTCAATGTAAGCACTGAAACCCAACTTAAAAATAAATCTAAAGTAAGGGAAAAAATTCATTCTAAAACAAAACTACAGAAACATTTTGTATTTTATGTTACTAGTAATTTGTTTAGAATTTTCTCTACTTCTCAAAGACGAATCACTATGGGTAAACTACTCCTCGCCAAGGCTTAACAGAACTGCACTACGAAATTCAAGAAATTCTTCAATAAAGTCAAGCGGTCAAGTCGGGAATACTTCAATTTTTTTCGCAAGATCAGTTTCACAAAATGCAAAACATGAAGACCAAATTTTAAAAATTCAGAAATCTTTTATGCAGCTCGGTGCTCCTTGAATACCTTGAAGGTAATGAGATGCAAACTGAAAAATTGTGATGGAAATGTGGAAGCAGTGGCTAGTAGGAAGGATCATATTTGGTAAGATCTGGGCATGGCAATGCAGACCTTAATGAGAGATGGGTATCGGAGTGATAACTATGGAGAAAGCACTGAACAAGGATCTTTGTTACTCCTCACACAAAAATTATAACAACCAACTCTTGGCTGTTGGCAGCGAGTAGAACTGCCTTATAAAATCCAAGAAACTCCTCAACATAATCAAACACCCAGTTGAGCAGAGAATGCTCTGGTTCTGCCCAAGATCATTTGTAGAATGTAGAAAACGACATGAAGATCAAGTTGCCTCATGATCTTTGGGTTTCAAGTGACGACCATGTCATTCTACTTCACATCTTTGAAAACGGACTCAGACTTAATTCTGATGCCTATATAAAGTTGCCGTCCACTTGTCAATATTTGTTATATAAATATTTATATTCCGTCTACATCTCATTAGTTAAATATTAATTAAAACATGAAACGTTTTCTTTTTTTAAAATTCTTTCTAAGAGGTTAATCGAATGTCTGGATACTCACAAAGTAACCAAAAACCCTAATCATTGAACTACATGTGTTACTAGAATTATTTCATAAAAAATATGTTCTTTAAAAGCCAATTCTTGATTATATATTTTTAAAATATTTTCTGTCCAGTTAATTACCAGTATATAAAAACAGTCTTAGTAATTGAGAAAGTATTTTGATATGATTAAGAAAATACAACGTTATCTAGGATAGAATGAAGAGCCCTACCTCTTTTTGTATCCAGTCCGTAACACCCTATTACTTTTTTATTCTTTTTTTAAATTTTTTTTCTTTTTTTTTTTTACATTTATTCAATTTTTAGGGTGGGGCTGCAGAATTTTCTCAACATTGATTTGATTGAAATGAGTTAAAGTAAACAAACTTTAATTAAGATAGATTTCAGTAAATTTATAGTCTTTAACCACTTCAAGACACACCTGATATTTCCAAGGGAATCAATGAGAACCCCTGTGAATTCCTGCTCCAAACCCTAAATCTCTTCTAAACAATAGTATTTTTAGTTATTTTTTTTTTATTTCTATACTTTTTAAGTTATAAATAAAATCAAGTAAAACAGTATTTCTTTTTCAAAATGAAACAACAGGAACTACAACTATATATATATATATATATATATATATATATATAGTTGTAGTTCCTGTTGTTATATATATATGTAAAATTATAAAAATATTCAAAATTTCTCCCCGTGGTAGAGTTAATATAAATTTCAGGCTCAGACGACCAATCTTGAGACGTGAAAAAAAAACAGGTTAACAATTTCTCATACTTTTATAATTTGATATTTTCTTTTGCTATATTAATTGCATGGTATTAATCACTGTTTGAAGTTTACTTTGTTAGTACAGTGCGTCACCCTGAAGTATGCGTCTATATAAACAAAAATTGCCCAATTTTCACGCTTTTTCAATCTTATACTGATTATAACCCACTGTAAACTGAGGATTCTTTTCTCTGAATTCTGTCACCACCAGCCAGTGTCTGCTTGGTTCAGATCACAACAAATGACTCAGGACTTATGTTACATTTGCAGATTTGTACTGGTCTTTGACAGGTTTTATAATATGATTGGGCGAGGAGGTGAGTGAGTGATAGGGTTGAGAAATAGGCAAAACACCTAACCTAAGAGTATCAGTACCATGCCCAGAACAAATTTTATTTAGATAAAAAAAATTTTTTCGACGGGATCCCAACTGTTCAGAGCATCCATTTCTGCCTTGACAGAGTGCAAAGCCAACTTCGAAATCTACTACTCTTTCTTCTCACAGGAGAGACATTGTGAGGCTTTCTCTACTCTATCATTAGTTTCCGAGCAGATACTCAACTGAGTTTTAATTTATGCCCCCCCCTAAAATATCCACAATAGGAACTCATCCAGCTACAATCACCAATATTTTTCCTTTTTCTCTCAAACTAAACGAAACTTCCATGAGCAAAGTTTCTTTCCTAGAATTACCCGTCTGTGAAACAATACTGCAGGGCTGCTTCCCTGCTGACTACAACATGGTCGTTTTCAAGTTTACTCCAAACAAATTCTTGAGTCGCCCTCTTAAATAATTAAATTCTGGCCAATCACCACCATCATTACCAATCATCAATCATCTCACCATCAACTTGACAGTCATTTACCTCTTATCCTCAAGTGGCCTATGAGCCTTAACAAGTGGTGACACCTTAGTAAAAAGACAAATCACCCCAAATCAGAGTAAACTTTGAAACTAAGGGATAGGTCTGTATTCACTAAAGTTCTCAAATTGAGACCTCACCACTAGTCACATAGAAGATGGACCCCCCCCCCCCAAGAAAAAGGAAGAAGTTCAATGGAAGTATGAAATTCACAAGCAGTTCCCAGTCGCATGTATATCTCCGTTAGGAGAGATGACGACATTAGGTTCTTGCAACTCTTGCAGAAAGGTGTCGACGTCCTCCTACATATAGCGCCTGGAACTCCTAAATGGATCACCCATCTGGTATTGACTAGGGTCAATGTTGCTTAACTTTGGTGATCTAATGAGAACCGGTGTGTCAACATGATTGTGCCGTAAACGCAGATTACAGATTGTTTACAGCAACAACAAAAACAATAGAGACTAATCTGCTCTCTGCTACGAAATGAATAGATTGTCAATATACACAACAAATCATGAGTCTTGAGTCATTTAAAAAATTTCTTTCAACGTGAATTACTTTCTAAAGTATAAATGTGAAAGAGATGAAAACCTAATAACACTGCAAGAAGTCATGTTAAGTAAATATTTCATTTGTTCTTTTTACATATCTTTTTTTATAATTTGACTATTTTTTTTTTTTTTTTGGTTGAACTTGGGTAAAAAGTTAAAATCTCATTAGTAATCTTGTTAATTTGATATGATATACAGATAATATATTCGAAAAAGAAAAAAAATATAGGAAATATATGATGAATAGTTTTCACTGTTGAATCTTAAATGGTACATTATTGATGTAATCTTTTAAATATAATACATGCTGGGTAGGCCTGCTTATTATATGAAAATAATGTCTAAATGTTTAAGTTACGAACATAATACCATAAGCGTATTGTTATCTATTCACTGCAGCCGGCCATTCAAATGTGTTTATAATTGTCTATATAAAAAAGTCTATATAATTGCTAAATCTACTTTTGTCATGGGTCTACAATATATACATATTGACAACGAATTAAACAACACAGCTGATATATAATATTTTTTTTTTATTTCATAGCGACAGTTTTGGATTTACAGTTATGATGAGTGTTTGACATCAGTGAAAGTCCGTGAGGGTGGTGTGGATGTTGTGGTGAAGAAAATTCTGTCTTTGACAAACTGCCCTGCTTTCTGTTGGTAACGATTTATATAAACATTCTTTTACCCTGGAATGTTTAATATTTCCCATTGTCTATTGTTTCAAATCCTTCGACCGATATCCTCTCACATATTTCCGGTCAAATTATGCATTCCAAGAGACAATGGTGGAAAGTCCAACATTCCTCAAATGTAATCAATCTGCGTATGTGCAACCTATCGAATGACTTTCTTCCTGGGGTCACTTGCCAATCCAACTGTATGATAGATCTTTATAACACAAAACATTATAAATCAATCTTATTGGCAAAAAAACCCCAAAAAACAAAGAAAGAAAGAAAAAAAAAACCCAGCAAAGTGCAGCAAACTATGTAAAACTACAAAAGATATTGCATTCATATATACCGTTTGAATATTTATCCAAGGCTGGACATCATCATGACCTCCTCTGACAGGTTGTCCGACAGAACAAAAACATGGAAAGATAATGCTGCTTTTCATCGATTGAGATGAAAGCGATGATAGTACACATTGTGCAAGTAGCTGCAGGCACTGCAAGTAGGTGTTGAAGTGAAAAACAAAAAAAAAACTCCACCGAAGACAAATTTACATTCCTGTTGATGATGCTGTATGCTGGAATTAGGTGCCCTCATGCCATTCACTGGTCAAGTGATGACAGATTTAGTCTTTGAAGTCATTCTTTGTAGGTAAGCATGAAAGATCCAGTCACCATGCTGGCTGCCAATTGTTATGGTCAGCATTAACCCCCCCCCATAATCGTTTTGAAAATAACTCTGGCCGTTTCTCATTGAAACTGAAAATATTTTGCTATTCAAGCCATTTCAAAGAGTATTTTACTATTTGCTGTTAAACCTTACAAACAAGTTTAAGTGAAAACATTTAAATATTTGAGGATTAATTTTTACCAAACAAATATGACTTTCATTTGAAACATTCAGTTTAGCAACGCATCAGTAGACTAAAAATTTATGAGATTAATTCGTCCTATAATTATTTTAAATAAATCATTTTATTCAAAAGTATTTGCATAAAATCATTTGCAGGTGAAGAATGGCAAACATACAAAAACGCTCGAATCGTCTTATTGTGGTGTAAAGGTTAAGAAGGCTTTTTGCAGTTCATTAATATTGATTAGCACGTCTGATTGTCAGTGGGTACGACATAGCCTTTGTCTCGTATTACAACTAATCTAAGCTTAAAAGATCACGTGGAAAACGTGTATTTGTTTTTATCAACTACTAGTTGACATATCCATCCACAGCATTTAATATGAAATATCTTAAAAGTATAGGGCACAAAATGAGAGCAATCTATGCCAGGTGATTAAATGAAGGGTCCAATTAAAAATTTCTAGAAGGTCGAGATCACAGTGTAGTATTTGTTCTTCGGATGCTGCAATTCAATTTCTTGTTCTCTGTCAGTGGCGGAGAAATCCTTCACGACTGAGACAATTTTTAATTTTTGTTCCTTTTCCCCACATTAAAAAACGACCCTGGTGTCTAACTCTGCCATCGTGGGGAGGCAAAGTAAATAAGAACTAGAAAAAAAAAAAAAAGCATCTGAAGAAGGCAAATGCAATGGCCGAAACTTTGTTAAAAACGCAGCAACAAAGATAAGAAAAATAACCACAAGGATGTAAATAATGTAAACCAATCGAAATGTATTCATAATATCGTGACACGAAAGGATCTTCCAATAACAGATGAAATACAAAATTATTTCAAAATTATCAAAAACTTGAGTGAAAATTATTTGGAAGTTAACCTGTCATGTTGAAGGCGATACATATCGATATGAAAAAAATTAAAACATAATTAAAAAAAAATTCCTGATCAGTGGTGGGCAGATACAACTAATCTATCTTAGTAGTTATAAAACTGTGGACCGTCGGAGCTTACTTGCTTGCTTGAATCTTGTCTTTAACTATCGGATGATTCCATCTTTTAAAAAGGGATAACAGATGAATATATATAATTCATTTTTACCCGCAGACACTAGTGTTTCATGCTTACGCAATCATCAGTATAGGGGGTAAAAATTCCTGCCGGTCATGAGATTCAAACCCAGTCATGAAGCCACCTTTTGCTCCATTTGCCAAGCCTCTACCTCAAGGCCACCAAACAATTGCTACAGAAATGAAGGAACTATTAAACGCTGAATGGCAAGTACATTAGGTAATCGAGTGTTTGCACAAGATGCATATTGGCGTGACTCGGCAATCAGGGTGGATAGTTGTATGCTTGGGTTTCGATTTAGCTGATGGCAACCAAGTAAAACATATATATTTTTTTAGTTTGGTCTCACTAGTATGCATTAGGTGCAATACGATAATCAATAGAGAATAGTCTTTAATAATAAATTCGTAATCTTCATGAATTAAAATATCATAGTTAAGCGTGTCTTACGACCGAGCTACACCAGGTGGCCTGCTAGTAATTCATAATTATTTCTAAAGATTCCAGTCTAATCCAACCAGCTTTTAGACCCCCATCCCCTCCCCTCGCCTCAGTTGATCAGTTTAAAAAAAATGAGTTAACTATTATTATCATCTGGTAAATTCACTTTGGAGTGATGTTCAAATTCATAGATTCATGTTTTGCTAAGTTTCTGCACCCCCTTCATCCCTCTGCTTTCTGCAACATCTTAAATCCACTTGTATGGTGTAACCTAAAGAGCTTTGTCTGTTTAATGATTCTATTGTGGCCGTTTACATAATTATCCTATCATATAATAACAGCAATAATTTGTAATTTCTCAGTCTTATGAAAATATGACAACAAAATTTAGCTGTCCATTTAATCATCTTCAGCTCAAATATTTCAAAGAAACAACGATAACCAAAATTGCCAATTATCTTTATGACTTTTCTGTGTTCCCTTTTTCTGCAAGATTAAACAGTGATAATTCCCTCACCCCCAACAAACACATTTTAAATGGAATATCACATTTCTTTAATAGAATCATAAAATAAAATTTATCTGAAATCAATCATGAAAATAGTTATTAACTGTGCTTTTACACGACAATAAAAGTAAATTTTTATTTTTGAATAATAATAAAGAAATCAAAGTCTAAAAAAATACTGGCACCAATTAAAAAAGAAAAGAACTGAACATACTTATAAGTTAAAACACCCACAAAAAAAGAAGAGTTTTAATCAGATAAATGAATAAATTATGTTTTATATTTTCATCTACAAGAACAATTATATAATAAGTAGCAGGCTGCTTGGCGTTGCCCGGTCGTAAAAATACACATAAATATGATATTTTAATTCATACAGAAACTGGAACATGTGCATGCGAGCATTATGTTTTTTTTTTTTCTAAACAGTTCACTTCTTGTAAGTAAAAATAAATAAATACTTGAGCTGAGATTGAAGCCAAAACCTAAAGCCAGTGAGTCAAGTACAGTAACCATTAGGCCAGCTTGACATGATCTTTAAAAAGTGTTTTCAAACATACTTATTTTTAACAAAAGGAATCTGTAATATGAACCATTTACACATATACCAAATTTCAAGTCTGTAGATAAAAAATTCGTTGGGTATATAAGTTGAGAATTGTTGTCAACCATATTCTCACTTTTATAGATATACTAGCAGTTCAGCCCGGCTTTGCCTATGTACTGTTTATAACTTTATGTGCATATGTACATATATTAAAAGTTTGACTTGTGTCCAGGTAACCTACATTTAAAATTTCAAGTGTTTAGACCCAAAATTGACGGAGGAGTTTGAGAGAGTCTGCAAAACTTTCAACTTTTACCTCTTGGCAGCACAATTTTCGCCCAAAAACTGATAAAAAAGCTTGTTTGAATACCCTTTATGTAAAATTTCAAATGTTTACACCGAAAATTGGATGAGTAATTTGGTAGAGAACACACAGGTCAAATTTTTTAAAACTTTGACACCAATTTTGACTCATTTACATTTATTGTTTTGGACTATAATCAAATTAAAAAGTTTGATCCATGTCCAACTAATTTACATCTGAAATTTCAAGTGTTTAGATCCACTCCCATATTTTTATTGTCATCGAAATCAATGAAATAGCCCATTTTCCAATCAAATCAATTGATTGGCTGCTCTAATTGGAGACCCATCGTGATGCACCTGGAAGAAGCTTCACATGCCTCTTGTTGTGACTAAGTTCACAATATATTGTTGTCTATATTGCACTGTAAAGAACCTACTGTTGATTTTATAAAATTATGTTTATATATAATGGCTTGCATTAAAATTTAAAATGAAACAAGTCAAGTATCATGCTTCAATTGTGCTCTAAACAGAAACATTCATTTTGAACGCACCCTTGTCATATCAAAGAACTTACTGTTGACTTTATATGCCTGGCATTATTGATTGTACAATGATAATGGCTTAAAATGCAAAAGTCAAGTATCATTGTGAAATTGTGCTTTAAATAGAAACATTCATTTTGAACGCATTCCTGTCATATCAAAGAACCTACTGTTGATTTTATATGTTGGACCTTTCGGCTTGTGTGGTGATAAAACTTCTCAAATGCACTTGTGATGTTAGGCTGTGTAAGATGTTAACTTTGGCCAAAATTGCCTGCTCCTTCTTTCATCGGAGTATTTTGATTATCAACATATATTGAAAACATTCCAACACAAAACCTATCTCAGAACACTGCCAGGCATGTAAAGTACCTTCATGTAAAATTTCATAAAAAATCAACCCAGCCGTTTTCGAGTCCATAGGGAACGAACTTACAAAGTAATAGTAAAGATTTTATAAGTGGTGACCCTGACGTGAGTCAAACATGCAACTTTCTATATAGAAGTTTTTTTTTTATATTAATTAATTAGTCTTAAAACAACATTTTAATTTTTCCCCATTCTCTCTTCATTCTTTGAAATTAGTGGAAACATCGTCCACATAAATTAATCTTTTTTAATATTATGGGAATAAGAGAAGAGACAACACAACAATCTTTAGTAGTTCCTCTATTAACAAATTTATATATACTTGATTGACTAACATTCTTTAATTAAAAAAAAATGTAATCCTATATATAGAACAGTTATGAATTTAAAATTGAAGAAAGTCAATATCTTTGAAAGAAAATTCTGTTCTAAAATCTAAGTCACTACATGAAGTGTTGCTCATTTTCTAAAACTCACTCCAGATCAGAATAATAAAGTTAGCGAAAGAACTGAACGCTAAAAAAGTAAAGTTGATCATGAAAAAAAAAAAAAAAAAAAAAAAACAGAATCAAAGAAATGTGTCAGTTTATTGAGAATGGATTGCCATGTATAGAAAAGTTCAGCTGACTCCTTTTAATACGAATCAATCCACACAAACAATTCAAATTTATGTACAATTATTCTTGCGATTTTTAAAATATTTTTTGTTGAACGCTGTAGTTTAGTTTTAGCAAAACAAAAAGAAAAATTCTTCTTTCGAAAGATATTGAAATATTTCTGTAGGCTAGCTTTTGGTTTCAATGTAATCCATTGCAGTCTCTTTTGTGACGGTTTGAATTACACTATGCAACGATTTTGGTGTTATCGCTACTTGCCTTAGCAGATATTGGGCAGACTTTAATAATCATACACGATTATAACTAGCAGGATTACACAACATTAACCGGATGGATGAATAACATAAAATTAACGTTCAAAACATTTTACTTAGCAAAAAAATAAAGCATTAATTCAAGTGAATATTTTTTTTTTTTTTAATAACAGGATAGACACAAATCTAAACAATAAAATGTCAAGTAATCGTTCACAATACACGGCATAATCACATTGACGCACTTATTCTTATTTGATCACTAAAGTTAAGCAACATTGAACCTGGTCAATAGTAGATAGGTAGCCATTTGGTAATACCAGATGTTGAATGTAGGAGGATGGAGACATCTTCCCGCAAAAATTAATGTTTTCATCTCTTCTGAGAAAGCTATACATCTGACCGGAGACTGCTTGTGAATTTAATATTCCCTAGAAGCTTCCTCCTTTGGAGAAGCCAGCTCAATCTGCCGAGGGTGAATGCTGCACCAAGTAGCAGGTTTACAATAGTTATTGTATTTAAGAATTTAACTAATCCCCTAAAAAGGGTTGATTTGATATAAAACAGACAAAACCAAACGATCTCACTGGTTCAAACTATCTAAAGAATGTTATAAATCAAATTTCCTCAATAAAAGTATTTCTCAAATTGGACAATCAAGTTCTAAACAAGTCACAAGGCATTGACAATAAGTTCATACCTCACCAAGTACTTTCTAGCGGTATGGCTTTGTGCTAAAGTCAGTTTTATTCACCTTGAAGCAGTAAAATAGCATATATGAATTCCTGCGGTTTACATTTATAGAAGTAAGCAAACACTTTCTACATTTAG